>NC_084820.1:20253598-20553598 GCF_958449725.1 Rosa rugosa | reverse complement strand
GTCCACATCAATTTTGAAGGAGGAGTCAAGAAGGATACTTGGAAGATCAATTGCAAAGAAGAGGAAGACTAGAATAAAGCCATTCCTTTGGTCAAATATTGGAGAGTTCATGGATTGCTTTTGTTCTTGCCTCTATGACAAATCAAGAAATCCTTTGGCTCCAAGTAGTACGGTGGTCTTGCACAAGAAGTATCCTCCCTAACAAGTGGTGGTAACTTCTAAGGACCGGCTAGAAGTCCTAAAAAACAAAGCCCTACTTGGAAGTAGCCAAGTATGAATAAAGAGTCTTTGAATAAGAGAAGAAGATGAAGAAGAAGGATGTCATTTTTTATGCAACACCAAACTTATGAGCTTGGATTGCAAGGCTTTGATGCCTTGTTTATTGGTGACTTGTGGAGAGTAATATGGTCTTCAAGGGGGAGCTTTTCTAAACTCTTACATTTAGTTTGTATTTTATGTTTGTGTTTACTTGTTTTGTTTAGTAATTATGTAAAGTTGTTTAGTTTTACTCCATCCATACTTGAATGTTTCATTGAGAAACTTTTAAGAGCATCATTTTAACATTGAGGACAATGTTAGATTTAAGTGAGGGGGGAAGGAAAACTTCGTTTTATGTTTTTAAGTTAAATTTTGGTCCAAAACCTTTAAAGTGCCTAAAATTTAAAAATTTGCTAGTTTGGATCACTCTTGTGTTTTTAGTTGTTTATTGTGTTTAGTTAGTGCCTTCCAACACCAATGATGAACTTGAGCTTAATATAAATATGGGCTAGAAAGCATGTTTGGGTCTCATAAGCTTTATTTTTCAAAATAGATCATTCTGGATCAAGTGTTTGATTCCATTTTTATCCATATTTGTCATATCAATATATTGAGCTAGAGAAGCATAGTGAGACTTGTAGGAGCTATTACATGTCTTATTGTGAGTACTTGAGCTTAATTGAAGTGCATTCATAGTTCTAAGCACTAATTTCTTCATGAGTGAACATCTCATTTGCTTTGCATCTCTAGAACTTGCTTCAAATCTTTCAAAACTCTTCGTCTCAATTTTACATCTTGGAAACAAATTAGGCAATTGAGAATCCACCATGACCAAATGAGTATGTCCCAAAAGATTGAATATCTTTAGATTGTCATTTTGAGCCTCTATGTAATTAGCCTTATATTCTTCACACCATAAATGTCTACCCTTAACTTAAACACTTGCCTTACCCTTTCAAGTTTTTTTAATGAGCAATACGAGATTGTTTATGTCATGATGCTAAAAGAAATAAGTTTGGGGGTACTCGAAAAAGAATAAGTGTGGTGGTGTTCTTCATTTTGCAATTTTACTTTTTGTTGGTGAAAAAAAAAACCTAGTATCAAGAAAAAAAAATTGAAAAGAAAGCAAAAAAAGAGGAGAAACAAAAGAATGTCATTTCAATTCAATAGTTAGTTTTTGTTTAAGTTTGGGGGAGTGGTGAGAAAGTGGAAATTTTGAGCATCTTTAGTTTTTAAGTTCTTAATCTCAAAAGGATTGTTGCTTATTAAGTTACTTGAAAATTGTTATTCCATTTCATTTCATTTCTTTAACCCCTCACCATGAACCTCATTACATCCAATAAAAGCCATTTTTCATCCAATATGTGATTTTGTTGATAAGTGGAGATATAAGATTGAAGAGCAAGTGTATGTCGGAATTGCATGAGATTGTTTTGAATGTAGAATAGTTAACCCATAAACACTTGTGTGAAAAATAGAGTGAATATCTTGTGAGTTTATGGTTAACATGGTTTGACATGCATTCTCAATTATGGTACATTGAAATTACAAATTAAAGGCATGTTACACATTTGACATTTCAAAACTCAAGCATTTGATCCATGATCCATGATCCATGAAGTTTTAAGACTTAGCTTGATTTCCATGCCCTAGCTATATTGTGTTCTTTAAGGAAATTGTTGGAAGGATTAGGTAGTTTTCTTTGTTGTAGTGTCGAATTTGGGTTAGTTTGCTTGAGGACAAACAAAGTTCAAGTTTGGAGGTATTTGTTGGATCATAATTCATATATATATTTGTGCCCTAAAACATGTAAATTACTTGTTATAAAATTTCAATTTAGTGTTGACTAATCTAATTCCATGTTTTGTAGAAAATCTTGACAAGAGGAGAAAAAGTGAAATTCCGGTGAATTTTCCATGCACCACCACTTTTGGCGCCACAAGTACTTCGTGAAGCAATCCCAGAAAAATAGGAGTTTAAATGGAGCAATGAAGCCATGGACCATGAAGTACTGATGCAAAGGACTAAGTTTGATTACCTATTTGGCCGGAAATTACAAGGGAAGTCCACAGAAATCGTTATGCAAAACAGTTGCTGCAAAGCAGAAAACTGCAGTTCAGAATCAGCTTATCGGAAACAATTTTGGAGAGCTTTTCTTGCAACATTCCAAGTGAACTCTTGCAGAAAGGGCTACCATTCCTTAAAGTACCTTCACCATAAGCCAAATAACTTGTCAGAATCATCAACGAGGCAGCAGGAAATCAAGTGCGAATTAGGCTTCCCGATAAGGCAGAAACTGTCAACTTTTCACGAAGCTTTTTTGAGAGATCTTTTATGGTGACTTACTTGGAGTTTTTCTAGAATTTTATTGATCAATCTTGAAGATATGATGTCATAGATCATGGTTAAGTCAAGAACCATCCAGAATTACGGCAATATCAAGTCAATCCTTGTCCAAGAATGAAGTTTCAGAGAAAGAAAACATATCGTAGTCAAAACATGGCAGTTTTACATAGAACCTTCTTTGGGCGGATTTCTTGTGCATTTTTGGAAGGTCTATGATGCTGCAATTATCAAGGAGTCTTAGAAGAATCCTACAAGGTCATGGCAAGATTAATCCATCACATTGTCTTTTGGATAATAGGCATCTCTATGCACTTCTCTCCTTTGGTTGTCACATTGACTTTGGTGACCCAAAACCACCCCAACACTTTTCATTTTCATGTTTTCCATGCACAATAAAGGGACCTAGCCGCTCCTCTTTTCTCCCATAGCCATATTTTTTTTATTCTACTCTCTCTAATAGTTCATCATTACTTGCCTCTTTTTACTCCATCTCTTCCATACCCTTTTCCTTTATTTTTAGGATCTATTACCACTCTCATACTCCACCTCCATGCTTCTTACAATGCTTGAGCTGCTATCTTGGCTTCTCCTCATCATTTTCACACCTCTATCTTCATCTATTTAATCATCCATTCTCCCATTGAAGAGGACATCACCCATACGTACCATACCATTACATCTTCTTTCTCTCCATCTCCTCCACAAAACCTCTATTTTCACCTCCCAAAATCCAAACCCATAATATCCATACTCCCTTTACTACTTCATCTCCTCTATCATCACCACCACCATAAACTCCATCACCACCAATATTACTCCATCAATACCACTCAAAGTTAGTCAAAGAAGCATCATATCTTTATCACAATTTCATTCATCCACTATCATCAAGAAGTCCATAATCCATCCATTTCACCATCAAGAAGGATTCAAGGAGCAATCAAGGTGGACAAGGAGGAGCTAGCCATCAATTTGTCAAGCTTTAACTTGTTCATTCTTTCCTTTAACTCTTTAATTTACCTTGATGTATATTATAGATTTGATGCTAATTTGTATGATTATGAGTGAGTAGTTACTTTGTTGGGGATATGGTTGAAAGCCCTAGCCAATCTTGTATGGATTGATGTTATAATATGATGTGATGCAATTTTCTTTAACATGCCTACATGCTAGTTCAAGAGTTGAATGCATATGCTTAAACTTTACCACTTTGAGTATGTGTATTTGCCATGTCATGGTATAATGTTTAGAGCTTGGTAACCTATGAATGTTAAAGCATGAAAGCACACTAGGTGTGCATGTAGGGGTTGTGAATTACAATCACTTTGAGATAAGCTTGGTTGGTTTGCATGATTTCTTCATCTCCAAACTTTATGCACTTAGGGTAATGCACTAGATACCTAACGAGATTAAAATGCATGACTTAAGTAGTTAAGCACTACACCCGAGAGGGGTTACTTGATATCACAAAAGGAGCATGTCCCTTGTTATACCCGAGAGGGATGCAAGGAGAGAAATTGGTTAATTAATTTCAGAAACATAACTGAAATTCAGTGATAATAATCATTCATTTATTAGCTTAATCTTTACTTATGAAGTTATAAGGTTCAGTTGTGATGAAGAAATTACATCGCGAGCAGACTCTGTTGTTGCAGATTAGCACATTAGGATTAAAAAGGTGTTTGCATCCTACAATAGGATTTAAAGACAAATTCAATCCTAAACACCTGACAAGCAAGCACATGTATGCAAGACATGCCTAATGATGAGAGCTGTGCATGAAGCCTGGAGCACTCCATTCCTCTAAGGACCTAAGAGTAAAAAACTATTACACGAAAACATTACTATTTATCTTCTCTCTCCAGCGCCGCTTCAAGCAACGCCTCTACTTCATTTCTTCCTCAGTGTAAAAAAACACAACCACTTCTAAACACTTCACCTGCCACCTATGACCTTCCAACACACCCAAACACGAGTAATTTCGATCATTACCAACTCCGCTCCTATAAATCCTAACACTACAATCCGTCGAGCCATTACACATCAAATCACCCACCACTGCCAAACATAATATCACTTTAGTGTGACCTCTAAGCGCCCTGACACAACCATCCCACCACTACCACTCTCTCTTTCCCAAACCAAAATCAACTGATCACAAGTACCGAAGTAGAACACAAACCCGTCAAAGCCGTTGAGATTTTTGACACACACCTTTCTAATGGAGTCTTCTGCAACCACCATGGCCTTAAGAGCTACCTCTTCTTCTTCTTCTTCTTCTTCTTCTTCTTCTTCTTCTTCTTCTCCTTTCCTCCAACCCAAAAGGCCAACTCTTTGCCTTTCAAGCTCCAACCCTTTCGGTTTCAGTGGCACCAATCCCCACCCTCCGATCCTAACCCACTCTCACATACCACCCCCAAAAACACTACCTTCTCCTGCTCCGACGCCACCCTCTCCTTTTCTCCCATTACCACCACCGCCGACTTGGCTTCGTCCAAGCTCCACCGCCTCATCTCTGAATTCCAGTCCCTGACGCAACCGATTGACCGTATCAAGCGGCTGCTGCACTACCCCTGCCTCCTCCCGCCGTTCCCGATTAAGGTCGGATCAAAGCCAACCGGGTCATGGGCTGTATGGCCCAGATGTGGATAAAGACGAAGATGGGCGAGGACGAGGAAGACTTCATCTGATAACATCTCTTCGAAAGCGTGACATGCAATGGCGTCCATGTAGTGCGTCCCGTTAAGCTGAGACCTGAAGATTTCTAGATGATGGTATGTCACGCCCTGACTCGAGCTAATTTTCTAATCTCGAATTAAGGTGTGAATCACATCTTAATTATAGAACTAATATTTCTATAACCAAAATGTGACAAAATAAATAAATAAATCGTGAACTAAAACTAGATAACAAGATCTCAAAATTCCAGCGGAAGCATATATTACATAGTCTTTATCACATAGTACATTAGTACTCATTCTTTATTCCAAACAAACATAAAGGAAACACAAGTTTCACAACCCATTTGACAATATATACATATCGGAACTTCTTGCCCTAGTATCTTGATTCCATACCTGCAAAATCTGTTAAGGGGTGAGCTCAACCAGCGGCTCAGTAGGGATATAAAACTTCCTCATGGATAATTGACCAAAGATAATACCATCATATATTTCAATTATAACATGCATATCAAACAATGATGCAATCCAACTCCATTATTCATATACCAGAATACGCAAGCCTACACGTCTCATACCGAGTACTTTACAGTTTTGCAACTATGACTTGAATATCCAAACATATAAATTAATCCCCTTACTCAATCAAATCCCCCAAAACCCCTTTTGCTAGTCATCTTGTCCGAAACATTGATCTCCAAGCCCAAATCACCCAAATATATCGACAATTATACCGCCGATATTCTAAACCTAATTGTGCACACGGGCTCGCCTGAGCTTGATCCCTATAATGTTCAGACTCAACTACACAAAAGATAATTCCCACAATCACCAAATAACCATAATTTTCCCCCAACTCCTTTACACTTGATAAATAACAACCTCCATGAAAACATGCACTTACATCGATCAACGTACATTTAGTACATGTAATTCAAATATTATCAAATAAATCATTCAAAAATAATATTAACAAGAATAACATATACACGAAGCACATAAAATCAACATCCAATCATAAAAAGTTTCCCCGAGATCCCCCTACCTTATTTCCGACAATCGTGGACGATATAAAACAAAATCAAGCCTCCTAGATCGTCAAAAATAATTTCACCAAATCATACTTTTCTTCCCACTAATAGAAAGAGCTTGTCGAGACGAATCCGTAGGCGAAAACGGATCCTAAATCGGACTTACGGTTCAAAAGTTATGCCAAAAACAAATCCTAGAGAGAGAAAATGGAAAGAGAGAAATGTAGGAGCTGAAATGGGTTTGCCTATTTATAGGGTCGGGTAAACCGACATAATGGGTCAGTTTTATGATTTTGGTCCATGAATGAATGACACATGTCAAGGAATTTCTAACATTTCAACACATGGGTGCCATGTGTCCAAATCTGATAAATTGCATTATCACTATCTGCCACATGTCAAACATCTGATATATATATTCCCCCTTGCAACACGTAGGGCTGCTGTCCTTGGTCACCAAGTAATGTATATCCACCAATAGCAACGCGCTACATCGCCAATTATTGTAATTTCTATCCAAACTTCAAAAATTCATTAAAAATAGCTCGGAAACCCGAAAAATTCACCAAAAAATGCTGCAAACTAGTGGCGATGTCTACTTTCCATTTCCAACCTCAAAAACAAAATTTGACTAACTTCAAAATTTGGGATCTCACATGGTATGGATCTGTCTCACCCTTGTATCTGTCCATCTTGAATGGTTTAGATCCACATAGTAGTTTTTCTGCCTGGATCTGGGGAGTGAAGGGCCCCGACTTCTCCTCGAATCCTGCCGATAATGGGCACCAGGAAGCCCTATTCTCGGCCATCTCAATTCGAGACTAGAGTCTTATTGTTTAGCTCATCTATATCAGTAGTCTTGTGTTGAGATCCGGGACTTGTTCTTGGGTACTTCTAGAAGAGGTGCCTATGGTTCTTGTAATGAGGTTGGGTTTTGGAGGTGGTGGTAGGTGTCGCAGGCTTTCTGGGAATAAGGACATGTTCATGTATATGATGTTGGGTACCTCCCCTGTTGTCCCTTTAGGAGTGACAATCGAGGTGGAGGGAGTGGACATCACATCAGTAGAGTCCACTATTGTCCCACCTGGAGGAGTGGGTGCTTTCGGGGGTGTGGATCTTGTTACCGAGGGTGTGTACTCTTGGCAGAGTGGGGAAGGGTATGCTTACTGTCGCCCGATTGAGAGCTAAGTTTTGGTCTATCCTTAGTTGCAAGGTGGCTTGTAGTAATTGATTCTCCGCTTCCAACTCAACGAACCTTCTCTGAGCAGCAAGGTGTGCCGTGTGCTTTTGGGATGCCTGCTCCCTTAGTTCTACTTTATCTTTCCTCATGAGCTCATAGGCTACCGCCGGGTCAGCGATAGGCCTCCTGGAGCTGTCAATTAATGTTGAACTCGGGTTCCCGGGAGAAAAGAAGTCGAGGGTTCGACCTACCGTGTTGTTCTCGCTGTCGTTTGCCAACGTGGTGAGATAGTGGCACCACCGGAAGAGCTCCTTCTAGCGCTAAATGTTTCTGCTGATATCCGGAGCCGCTACCTACATAATAACAGGATGAGGTCTTCTATTCCGATACCTGCCAAGACAAAAATAGGTTAGGGAGAGACCGGGGTTGCCGACCTATAACCCTCCAATGCCTAAGTTAGTATCTGTGTAAGATAAGGACAGGGCCATGGTACATAGTGGAATAGTAAACTTACTTGATTGGGAAGTGTTTCTCCCTTTTATAGGAGACCTTGGGGTTGTGTTCCCAAATATATTTCGATGTGGGAGTGTGTTCTCTCATATGCTGAAGGCCTTGCGACCAGTCTGGGTGTTGTTCTGCATCCATATCTTGCCGGCCACCGAGGGTGGCTCCGGTAGACATGGGCACTGGCAACTCATCTTACTCCATGTAGGGAGCTCCGCATACTTTAGGCCGGTAGAGAGGCGGTCTCTGGTGGCTATTGAGCCGTGTATTTCTGGTGTTTGCGCTCTATACAAATGTGGTATAAACACAATGGATTAGACAAACACCACAATTTTTTTTAAGAAAAAAAGTCTTACCAAATGCTTTTATGAGTTCCTAAACTAAATTGTAATTTCCAAAATGGAGCCTCTCTAGCCTTGGTGACCTATAGCAAGCACACATGTCAAGCTGCACCTGTTGCTATACTACCTGTTCAATCGGATTTTGAGCCATTTTGGCTCTAAAGCATAAGGATGGTGCGTTGTTGGTGTCTGCAGCTAAGAAGGGTAAGATAGGACGACCCCATGGTTGAAAGGACAAACCCAAAACTGAAGGCTTAAAGTCCCGTAAACTTTCAATGCAGGTTGAGATTCGGAAGCCAAGGAAGAAACGTGCTGTTAGGACCTTTGTGGCAGCTGGTCCTCCCATTGCAGAGGAGATTTCTAGTGGGTGTATCCCCTATAAAAGTTTTTTCGTTTTTGAAAAATAAATAAATTAGGGTCAATTTTTGATTGTATTCAAAGCCTTCCTAGTATAGTATTTTTTAGCTTCATTTCATGATATGTTATATTTAGTTTACTTTAGAATTTTCTATTCTCACTCAATCTTATTATAGTCCAACGGTGGGTGAGTTATTATGTAACGTTATCTATCTTTATCTCTTAATAGATCAATACCCACATTTTATCAACAAAAAAAAAAAAAACACCCCACAATTCCCTCAACTCCAAAAAAAGAAACACCCCACAATTTCCTCAACTCCATCCTCTAATCATAATTAAGACAACACCCTAACCAATCCAAGCCAATTAGCGCCTTTTATGGGTAAGATTTAGCAAACAACGAGAATAAGATTAACGCCAATAATCCTTTTCAGGCCACATCTAAAGGAGAATTTTAGCAAACAACAAGAATCTTAACTTTGATATAATAATTGAAGGCGCATAGAACAGAACAAATCATGTGACCCACAAAAGCCTTTTTCTTGACTCCTGAGTCACACACGATGATGACTCCTTTAAGTCTTTAACGTTCTTATTTTTCACCCACCGCACACACCCAAAATTCCCAATTCCATGAAAGTGGCCCTTCTAGTAGTGTCGGTGCTACACCACAGTCCAATAAAGCACAGGACCTCATCATCACCCCTCAACAGCCTAACGGTCCAAAACCTCATATGCTCAAGCTCAACAGTGTTGATGTTAAAGTCTGTTAAAAAACGTAAACGGAGCTCTAGTACAACCACTGTGTTTGTTTCTTGTTCACCTTTTTTCATGTAACACAACGCAATCTTTAATTCTCACATTTACCCACCTGTGCTTTCCTGCAAGTGACACAGTTCCCATAATCAATACAGAGACAAGAGGCCAGGTGTCCATCTTAAAGTGCCTTTACTCTCTCTCCCTACCCTTCTCTCTCTTTTACTTCTTTATCATCTTGGATAGTGATGGCTTACTCTTGAGGCCCCTGCTTCTTCTTGTTTGTTTTCTCATACTTCTTCTGGGTTTTTTGTTGTTTTCTCTGCCAAGCAAAACCCATCTTCAAAGAACCGATCTTTCAAGAACCCATCTTTGAGTTTGAAGTTGCAGATCAGTTTCAAGGTTCAAGAACCCATTTTTTTGCTGGAAAATGGGGTTGAAGCTTCAGTACCAGAATGAGTACCAGTCTCCTAGAGGAGGAGCACTTGGTGCTCTTTTGCTGCTGCTCTTTCCCATTTTCTTGCCCAGTTTGTTCAGCCCTTTTGGTCATGCTTCACCTTCAATGCTCTCGGTATGGTTCACACTTTCTTGTTAGTTAATTAATAATAATTATTATTTTTTTTTTCCAAGGATATAGTTTTAGCTTCATCTGCTTATTTTGACCAGAAATGAGGTTTTCCATTTGAGGGAAAATGTTGCATTGCTGAAATGAATGTGGCTTTATTTGTATCTAGCTTTGTTCTGCTTATTCTGACTAGAAATGAGGTTTTCCAGTTTCTTATTTTGAGGGAAAATTTTGCATTACTGAAAATTATGTGGCTTTATTAATGTCTGGCTTTGTTCTTATGTCTGGAAAGAAGGAGCCTTTAGGATATATTCTCTCTCTCGATTGTGTAGCCCTTTGAAGCAGTTTTGGTGAATGTAGTTATAAAGTTATATTGTGGTCAAATATAGAATGGGAGCTCTTTCCTAGTTCTGAAATGGCAATAGGAAGTCATGAGCAGTATATTTCCTTTGATGGGAAATGATTATACAGATGATGGGTGGCTGGGGCTTTGAGAAATTCAAATGAAAATTTAGTAAAGAAACTTAGTCTAATTATGGTAGCTCCTTCGACTAGCTTGAAGAGTGGACTGGATTTCATATAGCTTTTAGTTTTGATTTGTTTAGTGGCTTTTCGATAGTCATTACGTGCACCAACGAACTGAGGATCAAAGATTATTGCTGGACTTCTCTGTGACTTTTGGTATTTGGTTAGGAACTCAAAACCTTGGGTTTTATGTTATCAGAAACCAGAAAATATAATGCGCTAACAAAAAAGGAAAAAAAAAAAAAGAGAAGAAGATTTGAGAATGAGTTGATGAGCAAAAGATGGAAAAGGGTGCCAAGAAACACATTTCCTTTACATTTTAAGTTGGACTTTAAACTTAACACTGTATAATTTCTGCCAATATTCCTTTTTTTTTTTTTTTCAAATTGAATGCTGTGTCATCATGTGTTAGGTGACTTTTGTCCAAGTACATAGGTGTGCCATTTCAGTGATTTATAAGTGCATTTCCACCTATTTAAAAATCAGCATCAAATAAATAGAGCACAATTTGCAGGAATGGAATGTGATGGTGAAGTCGAATGCACAGGAAGGGAATGTTCCAAAATCTAGGCACCAACGCCTTCTTAGGAGTGCTTTACAACGCCAAACTGTGAGTAAGAGTTGATTGAGTAGCACACGTGTTTGTTCAATAACTTAACTGATTTGTAGGCAGTACATTTTTGTTTGAAAACAAAATCTTTCGGTTGTCCAGTCAGAAGAAGAACTGTCAGAGTTGTGGACACCATTGGCCAACCAAGCCTGGAAACCTTGCATAGAACCATCAATTGCCCCTTGTGAGTATTTTACAGAGAACACTGGTACTTTGTTTACAAATGTATTCTTTGTGAAGTATTATTAGTTTATTACTGATAGGTAATAATACTGATAAGTATTATTACTGATAGGTACTGTGTTTTGATCTTGTCAGTGTTACTTTTCCTCAATTGATTCTTTATCTCATGCAGCATTACCAGAGAAATCTGAGGGATTCATTCAAGTATTTCTCGATGGAGGGCTGAACCAGCAGAGGATGGGGGTAGGTATTAAAAGTGTCTAGTTGCAGAAAAGTGTCTAGTATCGCCATATTTAGTCTTGTTTATAATTTTCAATCTTGTCTTGTGTTCTTCAACATTATATGAAGTCTGGGTTAACTTTTTAACACTGCTGTGTTTGTAGATATGTGATGCAGTCGCTGTTGCTAAAATACTGAATGCAACTCTTGTGATTCCATACCTTGAAGTGAATCCTGTTTGGCGAGATTCAAGGTACTTGTAGAGCCAAAAGTTGGTTTATCTTTCCATTGGTTATAATTGTTACTTATCTCTTGAGTTCTGAGTGGGACATTATTCTGATATTGGTTTTTTTCTTTTTTTAATCTTCCTCTGCAGCTCCTTCATGGATATATTTGATGTTGATCATTTCATTAATGTATTGAAGGATGATATATCCATAGTTAAAGAGCTACCTTCGGACTTCTCCTGGAGCACAAGGGAGTACTATGCAACAGCCATCCGAGCTACGAGAGTTAAGACAGCACCTGTTCATGCTTCAGCCAACTGGTATCTGGAGAATGTATTGCCTGTACTTCAGAGGTTAGTGGTTACCTGAATCTGTTCATTTATATTACATTTTTCTAACGCAAGGGTCATTAATTATTTAGGTGAGAATAAAGCTGTCCATCAATGAAAACATGGTTTTTGGTTTCCTGGTATGCCTCACAAGCAGCGAATTGATTTTGAGGATAGAGCATTGTTCATGTGATATTTCAAATGCCTAATATCAGTTTTGGCAAATGCCATTTCCCCTATTCGTCAGTGCAAATTATGACCTTCTGTTTGTTTTCTTCTTGCTTTGTTTTGTTTTTCCATCAAGAAAAGGAAATTAACTTTAGGTAATTCTACTTGGTGAAAATCATTATAAGCTCATAACTAGTGTGGCTCTGAGGGGCTTTAATGACCTTTAATTTTTACATGGTTGTTTTCGTCCCCCTTAGTCTGAGTAGGTGTAGAAAATGCACAGTTATGGCTTCCAATTTGAGATTTAATCATTTAATATGAATTATTTGTGGTCTCCAGCTACGGAATTGCAGCAATTGCCCCTTTCTCTCATCGGCTGACATTTGATACCTTGCCTATGGACATCCAGCGGCTACGCTGTAAGGTGAATTTTCAAGCATTAAGTTTTGTCCCACATATAAGAGCACTTGGGGATGCTCTTATCAGCCGCCTTCGATATCCTTCTAGCAAAAGTGGAGCAATCGGCACCAATCACTTGCTGGAGATGCCTAATGTGAAAGGCAAAGAAGGGGCGGGGAAATTTGTTGTTCTACATCTACGATTTGATAAGGTATGCTTGATGCTTATCCATTTGATTAGTCTGCTTTCCTTTTTTTTGGTTCCTCTTCTATTATACGGCCTCTAGTTTGCAAGCTACAGAGAAACTTAAGACATAATTTGCTTTCCTTTTTTTTGGTTCCTCTTCTATTATACGGCCTCTAGTTTGCAAGCTACAGAGAAACTTAAGACATAATTTGCTTGAGGAGCTGCTTTGTTTGAACTAAACATGTCAGACCTGCAATGTTTATGTCTGGCTCACACACAGTGAATGAGTTTTAGAACATTAAATACTATAGCTACATTGAAATTTAAATTACTATTCCAACTTTAATAGTTATGTATTCAGAATTTACCAGTACCTGCCCTTCTGGTAGCCAAGTTTTGAGTCGTATGCTCAACTATATATCTTGTCATTCCACAGGATATGGCAGCTCATTCAGCTTGTGATTTTGGTGGTGGAAAAGCTGAAAAGCTGGCTCTGGCCAAATACAGGCAAGTGCTTTGGCAGGGAAGGGTTCTTAACTCCCAATTCACCGACAAAGAGTTGAGGAGTCAGGGTCGTTGTCCATTGACTCCAGAAGAGATTGGGTTGGTGCTTGCTGCACTGGGATTTGACAACAGTACTCGTCTCTATCTTGCTTCCCACAAGGTTCACAGTGTTCCTTTTTTTTTGAATTCATAGCTAATGCTCAGCCTAAAGTGATTAGTGATTGTCAATTGGAAGTTCAAATTTAATGTTCCCTGGTTCCCAGAATTTATTTCTAGAAGTCATTCCATTTTCCAGGTATACGGAGGGGAAGCTAGGATTGCAAATTTGCGACACTTGTTTCCACTGATGGAAGAAAAAAAGAGCCTTGCTTCTTCAGAAGAACGTGCCCAAATTAAAGGGAAGGCTTCTCTGTTAGCTGCACTTGATTACTACGTCAGCATGCACAGTGACATCTTTGTTTCTGCTTCTCCAGGAAACATGCACAATGCATTGGTAAGACTCCCATTTCAATTTCTAGACAAAACTACTTAAGAAGTCGAAGAGGGTCATAGTATGTTGCTTTATACTTTGGGCTGCCGCCAACATCAATATAATGGATCAAGCATGTCCATAGTGGAGTTCATGGGACATCTTTGATTAATGACTCACCGGGGCGGGGTAAAGGAACAATTTCAACCTCGAATATATGAACAGTACAGGAATAGATGGGAACATATTTAGCTAGTCTTGGGACATTTTTCACATACGGAAGATATTTTCGTCATCTAGTTACCGAGTCTACTGAAAACAAAAATGAAAAAGGGTAATTGGTGATTAACTTTTTACTTGGTGAGTTGTATTATGTTCTGAATAGTCAATACTCTCCACTTCAGAAAATTTTGATAATTATAAGATCTTCGCTTTCACATGAATATGGTGCAGCATAGACTTTTTTTGCACTAGTTCTATTGAAATTTTGAGGTAACAAATTTGTGGTGTCAACAGGTAGGGCATCGAACTTACGAGAACTTGAAGACGATTAGGCCAAGCATGGGTTTATTGGGTCAACTCTTCCTTAACAAAAGCATTACTTGGTCAGATTTCCAGCAATCAGTAGTAGAAGGCCATGAAAACAGACAAGGACAGATCAGGTTCAGAAAGCCTAAGCAGTCGATATACACTTATCCTGCCCCGGACTGCATGTGCCAAGCATGAGAAGAGATTATTGTGATATTGAAGGACTGAAGGAGGCTACCCTCGGTATCCGATTATTGTATCACCACAATAGTATCTTTTAGTATTGGTAAATAAAACAATCCCCATTTCTGTTACTCAGTATAGGAATTATTTTCAATAGGTGCAATAGGTGTTCTGTGGATGGTATTAGCCTATTAGGTAAAAAATAGCGTACAAGGGGGGTTGTACTTGTCATTGTGTTTGAATATTACTGGTTTATGCACGATTACTTCTATACATAGAAACATCTTTACTCCAATTACTTCTATACATAGAAACATCTTTACTCCAATTGGAATCATATGTATGTAGCATTTTCAATCATACAATTCAGCTGATTTTCGGTTGAAAGCAAACATTGCCTATAGTTGAACATGAACTATAATTTGCATCAAGGCCATGTATAAGCATCTTTGCAATCATATAAACCAAGCAGATCTGCCTCAAATGGCCCTACTTCATATTTTCAATTTGAAAATAAACTATTCATATTCAACAGACGCTTGTATTTCTTTTTGGTATGTTGATGGCTCGATGAAAAAGGCCAACAAATGCTGCGCCATTTAACAATGACAATACCAATAAAGAATACAGTGTGAAAGTACAGTGTAAAACGCAGTCTTGAGAAGACAGCTTCATGGAGTGACTATCTAAAAGACTTACTTAATTGTCAACTGCCACAACCTCCCCTGATCCTTCCTAATTCACTCATTATCAGAACTTGTGCCTGGTGCAGCTGGAACTTGATCATTTTTCTTACCCTTGTCAGTATTTGAAGACGAATTTCCTTTCCGGAAAGAAGGCAAATCGTTTGCATCAGTGTGAGATGAAGGGGAAGCCATTCCTTCCTCAATAGGAAGGGTTCTCTTTGAGCCCTCCAAGGCAACACCAAGGACTATATTTTCTTCTAGAGCAGGTCTTGTTGTTGGTGGCTCTGCAACTGGCATCTTTTCACCTTCTTGTTTCACTGGGGATGTCATTGATCCACCCGTTTTGTCAGCACCACTTGCAGATGAGGAAAATGCAGGATTACTAGAAGTGCTCTGAACTACATTTCCACTTGCATTATTCAGTTGCTTTCTGCCAGACATCTTCTCCGTCAAATGATTAGATATCGGGTCCGCAGCCTTGGAGTCAGAATCAGACTTTTCTGCATCTTTAGAATTTGTATTGGAGTTCGACCTTGACTTGATTGTTGCTTTATCAACTACTTTGGGATCAGAAGGAGATGACTTTGAAGCAGTGGGGTTGTCCTTGGGGATTGAATTTGGCGTCCTGGCATCTCCCTTGGTTTCAGATGTTGGTGTTGTCTTGGAGTCCGATACTGATGTTGCAGCAACTTTAGCATCCACCTTGGAGTCAGGTTGTGGCCGCACTGTGGCCTTCCCATCTCGCTCTCCACTGGTCTGCACTGAACGACTTTTTTTTTTATCTTCTCCATTTATCTTGTACGAGGGTTCGACTAGCAACAACGGGCGTCTAGGTGATACTCCACCACGACTATACATTGAGTCCGCAAATGGCATACTGTCCAAGTCGGTATCGCTATACATTTTCTGCACTGTACGGATTGGTGTGGCAAGTCGGGCCTTGTGATGGCTGATGACTCTAAGAAGATCCATGAGTATAGCTTCCTATTGGTCAGAGATTCAAATACTAGTAAGCTTAACCATCAATGGTGTCATGGAGACAAATTATGATAAAACAGTCAAAACTCTTTAAACAATCTACATTAATTAAGACAATTGTTTGTTTTGATTATAATTCCTAGGTAATGATGATATCATCTATGCCCACTCCTCGTTCATGTTATAAATTATAAGTTGGGGGTCAAAAGGACAATTATAACAAATGAAGTTTCTGCCCAGATGGACTAACAACTCTGGCTGCAATCTCTCCAAAGTGATCCTATAGCAGCAAGTAAATCAATCATGCTTGGCCTCACTACCGACCTTTGTATATGTGGTCACATTAACTAAATGCATCTGGGTTCTAACATTTTGGGGATTATATGTTGCTATGCATAATTGGAACTGGGTGAAGCATGCATATTTGAAAATAAAGTTTTAGTTTTTTGAGTAACTAGCTAGACATTTTATCAGCCTACTTGGATATTAGCTGATTGTTATTTAAAGCCTTCATTCTGTTGGTATTTTCTGAACCAAAAAGCCCTTACCTTGACACAGAGATACTCTTCATGATGTGATGTCTTCACAAAACAGGAAATCAAGATCTGCAATATGCACAAAATATTAATGCACAAAGATTACAACCCTCCCCCCTCCCAAAAGAAAAAGGAAAAGGAAAAGGAAAAGAAGAAAGCATGCAGCTGTTTTTTGGTAGCATTTTTATTTTTTTCTTTTCATTTTAACTAATGATAGAGAACCAAAACAAAGATGATAGTGGAAAGAGAGAAGATAGATCTTCGAGGGAGGAGAAACATATAGGATTTTCATAGAATATAAACCATGGAAAATGTAGACATTTTTTCTATCCTCTCTCATTTATTGGCTCCATTAAACAACAAACCACAAAGGCACAAACAATGGTAAATAGTTTTTTCTTTTAGGTTTATGTATCCTCTTTCATTTCCTCCTCACGTTACGTTGATGTAACATTCTCCAATGCTGGCTCCATTTTCTCCGTCTCATTAACTTTAAAATAGAAAGACAAAGAAGAACAAAAACAAACACTTGCCTAAACGGCACTTATATGTCTCCTTAATGATGTTGCTTAGTTTTTTAACTTCATCATCTTGTTGGCAATTTAAAACTGACATGTACATTTTGGATCCTGCAGCAGGGCCCAAATGTCTTCCGATATAAATCAGACATTAACTTGAAACTAAATGTTAAAACTTGACAGAGATCCTATGAAGAGACTTACAAATGTGGATACTGTAACTCTGTAAGAACGTAAAAATATTTAGCACTAACCATGAGAGCTTGATTATCGGGAGTAACGTTTTCCAGAAATACTCTTCTATGCAACCTCTGCTGTTCCACTTGAGGATTCTTGGACAAGACTTTGCGCATGTCGGCAACAATACTCTGCGCACATATAAGAGATATCAACAACCAGTCAACCACTAATTTCAATACTACTGAAAGTCATACAGTAATCTTGTGAACACATTGATACAAACAGATGATCTTTAGTCTGGTCAGAATTTTTTAACACAGTGATTATGATGCATATAGAAAAATCAGATCTTACTCCTTACATTTATCTTATGGACATCCAAGTGACTAATGGCAAGGTGAGTTTTGATACGCCAATGAGTTTTTTGAGTGAGATTTCTCACAACATTCACTGTGAACTTATGGTTTGGGATGTGTACAGCTTCACGATCTTCACCTCTTACAATAGTTGGCGACCACCAACCTACATGCTACATGTGACAAAAAGACCCAGATTACTATATAAAGTAATTTAAAATATCTGCAAACATGGAATAAAATTGTTAACACCACAGTAAATTTATTGGTGAACAAATATAATATATCTTCACCAAAAAAATCGTGCCTAATATCTTTCTCTTTAACAAGATTATGCATAATATCTTTCTTTTCAGATGCTATTTTATCAAAGAATGAATATGGAGTGCTCAAATACAAACCTCAACCGTGCCAGATACTTCATAGCCTTCTATTTTAGTTTGAATCCACTCATTCACAACAAAAGGGCGGGTGGCATGAATCATTGCACTTGACAGGAAATTTGTAAATATCTACATTTAGAAGAAGAAATTGTGGGTCAACAAAATAAAATAAACTAAGCTATTTAAAGGAAAACAAGGAAAATTGGGGAACAAAATTAAAGGGTTTCACCTCACGGCCAGCCAGAGTCAATAAGACTGTCCCAAGACCTCCTGCAGTAAGCCATTTTTGGGTAGAGAAACCTAGCAACTCCATGAATAACGAAACAGCAGCAACCCATACAGCAGAGTACACAGCTTTCCCAGCAAATTGGAAACCCATCTGTTCAAAATGAAAGAGCTAATTAGTTAAGAATTAACTACAAAGCACTTGAGAGAGAGACATATGGCAGGTTGATATGTTGAATATCCAATTTTATTATAGCCAATGCTATTAATGTACACAATAATTAGACCTTAGATGTTATTGGAATTAACAAAGCATATTGATGATATTTGAGTGCCTCTTCAACAAGTTATGCACATAAATGAAAGACCAGTGACTGAAATATAAGATCATGGTACATGAGGTCAAGCTTATTTAAAGAGATGTGCATGAACAGATAAACTATTTGATTTTCATGGCTCTAATCATTAGTCCACACTCCACAGCTACCAAGTCTAAAATTGTAACAACAACTTAGATTATACTTATAGCACTTAATACTTACATTTCTTGTATCACTGGACTCGTTACTCTCCATAAATAATTTCTGTGTTTGTTGGATCAAACTGCGTAAAAGAATTAGAGAAGTGTTAATTTCATTGCATTGAAGAGTACTGGTAATCAGAAACACAGTTCTTAACATGTATAGAAAGACTGCATGTGGCCTAACAGTCTTAAGTCTTAAGTCTTAAGTCTACAGTCGAGCATTTTCAAGAAAGAAAAAAGAAAAAAAAAAACATAAATAGGCCGACCTTGATAAACAATAGGCAAAAGACAGAACAGTTGACAGCGATCTTATAAAGTCCAAAAGCCGTTGCTTAACGACCTGACTAGCTTCTGTAGGTAGAACAACTGGATCCAATGCCCTGCAAGAAAAACCACTGTGATCAGTACATTACTTCCAAAGGTGATAGGCTCCACATTTATAAAATGTCTCCAAATGTTCTGTTTTGGGGGAACTTCAGTCACCTGCATTTTCTCTTTTTGAGGTACAAACAGTAATACCATGGAACAATTTTGACATTGTTATAGTAGAAGAAAAAGAACTTTGTTGGTGAGAAAGGATTAACAACTGTTCCACTTCTATAATCATGCTGACTACATAGTTGAAGGCAAAGAAACTAGTCAAACTTGTAATGATGTTGAATTTTCTCTCCATAAGATTCCAAAACAGTTGTTTGACTAGATATCCACTTTAGGCAAAATTCCTTCTTCGTTAGAGAACTTTTAGATTTTCTCACTTTTATTATTTCAAAATTGTTTTGGTGGAGGAAGCAGCTGTTTTTGGATCTGTTTAATACTTCTCATGAAAAGATAAAACTTAGAGATAACCACAAAATTACAACACAAGGACACCTGCAAATGAGCATTGCTCCCGTCCATAGGAGCAAAGGTTGAATATATGAGTTCGTAACATAGTGTGTGTTACTCTTTTTCCAGCTGCTATCATTCTTCTGCAGGAGGTTATGAAAAACTAGTTAATATTATCAGGTGTACGTCCCAATCCAGAATGAAGGCAAAATTTAACTACAATTACTATATAAACAATGATGAACAGACATGCGGATAAACATACACTAAGGATTAGGTTTCTGCTCAGACGCATAAGTGGTGTGAGACCCCATATGGCAAATATAATGACGCCAACTGATGGAACCAATTTGAATACAAGAGGATAACCTTGCAAAACATCATATGACCTGCATAATAAAAGAACTGTTTATTAATATCTAGAAAAGAAGACTCCACAAATCACAAATGTAGAGCGCTAGAGATGGCACCATAGACTACTGACAAACATGAAAACCTGCGTTTACAGTATATGCACCAACTGATCATACAAGTATCTCATGGAATTCCAGATACTATTAACCAAGCCAAAACACCAAGTTATCCTTCTAACTTGTCTAGACTAATATTCCTGAGTGGTTTTATTGTCATCTACCATTGTTACTAGAGGTCAAAAATATTATTGTTGCTCATAAGTAGGGAGAGTAGGATATTAATGACAGAGTCAAACATGATACATCAAAATAACCTTCCTGAAACTCATCCAGGCCACCAAATACCTATTACCATTAATGGGACAAAAGGTTTGCAACTTAATCTTCAAAATAAAAAGATGCTCTTCTCATGTTTTGGTACTGTAACTAAGTTTCCTTATCATACAATCAAGCCAAACAATGTTTTTATGAAAGAAACTAAAACAATAAAAATAAGAAGTAGAACCAAACATTGGAAGGAAACTAAAGTAAAGCCAGAAAAAAGTATAGCATTGTCAAACATAAATTATTGTAGTATAAATTTATAAAGCAAACAAACCATAAGTGTAAGGCATGAATATGCATATCTGCGTCCAGAGAAAATCAAATGACAAAAATTACCTTTTCAACACCATGGTAGCTGTCTTCAAGCCATGTTGGCCAAAAGATTGGCCTGATGTTACAGATGAATGGCACTTAAACACATGATATCTGTGAGGTACAGTATGTATGGGCCTGTATACATTCTCTGATAAACCAATACTCCAAGAATCCAGTTTCTGAAACTGTTTAAGAAAATATAAATCTCATAATTATTTTCTGACTCTCCAAAGAATCCATAAAATAAGAGAGCAAGCTTCTAAAAAGATGCAACCCTAGCCAAACCCTCTAGTTTTAAGAAATGGTTTTGCTGAATAGAAAATTAGATTTCAAAAATCCACTCAAGACCAAGGTCTTAGACCTCGTATTGGAAACAGGAGATAATTCTAAACATATTTCCTGAGAGTCTCTACAGTTCCATAAAGCCTGAGAGCATCAATATGACAGTATTCCAAGGGAAGCTTGTAAGAAGGTGCCACCCATAATATATTCAAATATTCCAAACCTCTACTTTTGATTTACAGTTTAGCCACTTGATGAGAATGAATAGAAAATAGATCATATAATATGCCATCTATAGCACTTAAAACCATCTGCTTTTGGTATTAATTTTGATTACTTTCCAAATTTTGTCTGTAATTTTGAGAACTTCCACAAGTTTAATCACTGCAAGTCATTGGCAATGCAATGCTTGAGTAACACAAACTATTTACGCGGGGTGAGAATCTAAAGTGTTCAGGCACAGATCATACCGAGACTCGAGATGTAAGGGGAGTGCATGATAGATGTAATTTGTCCCATCCTATTCCCCTCTGTAAAGAATGAAATTACTTTACAAATTAACAAAAATTGATTGCTGGATAATAATGATACGAAAGTTAAAAAAAAAAAAAAAAAAACAAGAGTCTTGTAGTACCTTAAACTGTTTCTGGTACCCCTGATTCTTGCAAAGTCCCAATCCATGGGATAATTGCAACGAACCAGTGAGGACCATTATTGGATTGCAATGAGTAGGTCAGATCATAAGGCAACTCAATACCACCTAGCCTTCAAAAGCCAAGTAACACTGAAAATATTCCCGAAGAGATCAATCAGTCTTCGACAACACAGCAACACAGAACCAGAGTCAGCAAAATGAAGGACTCTCACCAGCTCTGAAACATTCAAGTATATTTCATCACGGCTACACCCAATAACACTCTTAAAATGCAACATCAACCAACTGTTCAAATAGTCAAAATTTCACTGTGCATAAATAAATTAGCACATAATAAACAACTCAACCCATCACATTGAACATATTCCCTCAAAATAGTCCTACACATTCAATCTTTCGTACTACTCAATGCATCAATCTCTCCACACCCAGAAACACCAAAACTTGTAAAAATCAAAATCCCAATCAAATAGCATCGTAAACTACTAACAATTACGTTCCTTGATAAACTATTTCTCACTAATTAATCCCCAGCAGCCCAAACCCTAGCAAGTTTCAGCTCTTGAATTTACATGTTCATGTACTTGTGATAAACACCAAAAACAATAACAAAAACAAAGAAAAGATCAAGACTTTGAGGCTCCGGCACGAAGGTTTGATTAGGGTTTGAAAGATTACCTGGAAAGACGAAGCGAAATTCAGAGGCTTTACGACGGAATTGAACAAGAGACGACGACGACGACGGTGGTGGTGTTATTCGTTTTGGGTTTGTTTTCCAGACAAAATGAGTTTTTTGGCCACGTGGAGTTTTTGGAGGACCTTTTGGCTTTTTCATTTTGCAATTTTTATTTTTATTTTTATTTTTTGTGACAATGGCTATTGCTGTTTTAATCGCCACAATCCGTCACTAAGGGCAACTCCAACCATAAACTCTATTTGGGGGTGCTATTCTCATTTTAGCACCCCCTTGTTGCACTATTCACATAGGACTCAATTCTCATCTCCAACCATGAGGTGCTATATGAGGGTGCTGTTTTCACTATTCTTGACTAAAATATAATATGAGTATAATTTTGATGAATATTATATTAAAAATATGTTAATTTAATTAAATAAGGTAAAAATAAATAATTTAACATTTTATCATAATATTTAAAAATTATTCTTATTAATCCCTTGTTGTACTGTTCCAACGGGTATATTTTTTCCCTCAATTTTCTGGTAATTTTTTAAATTTTTTTGAAACAAAAAGGAAATAATAACTCTTCAATTAATAAGAGCCGTTGATAAGTTTTTTCCCCTTAAATCTGAGCCATCAGATTGAAAATGGATCTGTTGAGTATAAAAAAAAAAAAAAAAAAAAAAAAGGGCACATCGGACCGTCCATATTTAAACCTGATCAATCAGGACCGCCGATTTCATGACCGTTGGGGGTTCTAACGGTCAGCAGGGGACAGAAAATGCTCGCGGGCCCCACGTCTGCAGATGAAAAAGCCCCTCACCTTCTCTCTCCAGCTCCTTGGCGCGCGTGCTGACCTTCTTCCCTTCAAATGGCGCGCGCGTCTCCTTCCTTCTCCACCCCTGGCGCGTTCCTCCCTCTTTTGGGCTGAGACAGCCCACATGCTGGCCCCCATGAACAGTGTCGAGTCCTGGTCTTGGAAAAGTCTCAAATATGAGACTTCAAATGGCTCCAAGTCTTATATTTATAAGACCAGATCCACCAAAAAGCCTTGGTTGGAGATGCAAAGTCTTATAATTGGCCAATTTTGAGTTTGGCACCCCATGGTTGGAGTTGCCCTAATAATACGCAAGACGAATCTAGGAATCCAATTATAATCAATTCCGTTCTACAAATTTGATTGCAGCATTGTTTACACTTGTTTTCTAGGGTTTTGATTGTGTACAAGGAAGCCTAATGTGATTTGATAAACGTGACCATATCTCTAAACTCTAGGTTTTGTAACGACCGTTGCGCTATTTTACTCATCGGTTACGTGTTACGTTGATTTGATGCCACCTCGTTTAGCTTACTTTAAAGATTTAGCTTTATAGAATGTGTCTTTAAGGTCCCAAGAGAAATGCTTTGTGATTGAGAGATCAGTCATTTTTGTGAAAGCTCAAACCAAAATTTTGAATCAAAATTGGTCTACGATGATTTTGCTGGTACTTCGGCTTGAACCATTTCCTTTCTTTATGAATTAATATGTCAATTTTATATTCTATTTTACATATAATATATCTTTTGGAGGTTAGTATTAAGGGGAAATGATCATTTACCCCATTTTGGAGTTAATTAACTCCACTTACCCAAACACTCTAACAGATTGCCCACTTATCCAAACACTCTAAGAGTGTGTTTGGATGCAGGAAAATACGCTGGAATTTAATTAAAATTCAGGATTTCAGAATTCCATCTCTCAGATTTCCCCGTTTGGTATCCTATTCCACAGAATCTGTAAATGACACAGAAGAAAATTCGAGGTCGAGATTTCCAGTTTCAATTCCCTCAAAAGTAGACGTTATTTGTCAATTCCTTCTAAGCTAATTCACTGTATGTACCTTTTTTTTCTACCAAATCATTGTTTATCGACTCTGCAACCAGAACCAAAACCCAAATCCCAAATCCTAATAAAAATGGGTGGTGCCAGCAACAGGTTCTTGAGCCTACTCTCCACCACGACGCACCCTTTGCCTCTCCATCTCCACCAATGCTTCCCTTGTCTCCTCCTCCTCCGCCTGTCTCGCCGCTCGTCCAGTCCCTCACTCTTGTCTCGCCTTCATCATTCTACCCTCTCTTGTCGCTCCTTCCAAATCTGATTGTTAGAGGAGACAGTGTCATCCTTGTTTCACCTCCACTGGACAGCTTGATTATAATTTGGTGAAGGAAAACTGGATTGGGTGACTTGTATTGGGGAAATGGATTGTCATTATATTTAATAAAAAATGGTTTTGTGTATTCTAATTTTAGTTCTCTAAATGAACAAGATTCTTGAATTACTATGGCTTCAACTGTACTTCTGAGGCAACTAAAAAAAAGAATGGGGTTTTGTTGAATATGAATTTGGTGTTAAAAAAAAATGACATCTTCTAATTATTTACTCTATATCTTTTCTTGTTGTTGTTGTAGCTGTTGCTTTGGTTCATGAGTGATGATGATGATGATTTGGTTGCTGCAAAGAGGCATGGAAGCAAAATTTGTAAATAGATTATGTCAAAATTGCTTCACTAGTTTGCTATTTACATGAACAAAGGGCTGAATTTGCTAATATGGTATTATAGGTTCTGAATGATTTATGCTTACTGTTGATGCCATTGTGAATTGGTTATACATGTCATTGTGCTAATTGTTTTTCTTGTTTTCTTCGCTCTTTTGATGAATGCTTTGCTCTGCTCTCATTTAATTGAGTCATAAGTAACAATTGCCATACTTTGAATTCTCGTCATTTTTGAAATTCTATATGATGATATCCAAACAACGGAATTCTCAATTACTAGAATTTAATTCCTAGAATCATAATTCTTGTCATTTAAGAATCTCTGTGGAAATTGGAAATTCTTCATCCAAACACACTATAAAAGATCATTTCCCTAATACCCAATTAAGTATTTTTTTATTCCTTTTTATTTATTTTTAGGACAATTTTGCCCTCTCCTTCTTTGTCACTTAGAGAGAGAAGTCATCAGAGACCTTGCCGGACTCCGGTGACCAGTGGCCGGCAGCGGACTCCGGCGACCGGAATCCAGCAACCAGTCACCGGAATCTTGATTCCGGCTACCGGATTCCGGCTGCCGATTTTATTGCCCTCTAATAATACCCAATAATCATATTATTGCCCCCCAGTAGAAACATTATTGGCCCTTAATAATATAATTATTGCCCCCCCCCCCCAGTAATATGATTATTGCCCCCAGTAGACACCTAAATGAGGTTTTTATTTTTATTTTTTGTCTTTTTTTGTTTTTTTTCAAAATGTTGAATAATTTCTCAATGGAATGTACATTTCACATTCACATTGATGACACATGAGACATTTTCCATATAAAAAATTTGAGTATATCTTTGCACTTGAGGCTGTTGTTTGTAATTCTTGTAAATGTTTTCGTTAGTTAACTGAACACTTACAAGTCACAGCGTAATATTATTCGGAAAAAAAAGTTACAACTTATTAAAAAAAAAAGTTGTAACTATAATAGTGGAAAAATAAACAACAATTTTCTTCTATATGGGAGTCTCCTCCTCCTTATTGGGTGAAGCTTCATTTTGATGTTGCATGTGCTGTAATGTACTCGTGTAGTAAGTAATACGAGATGAATTTGGAAGACCGCAAGGTGCCTTGGTTGTTCTTGTCGATGGGGCACTCGATTCGTTAGTAACGGAAGTTGCAGTTTTGAGGTGTGGAATGCTTTATTGTAAAGAGTTGGGTTTTAGTAAAATTGAGATTGAAGGTAATGCTTTGAAGTTTGAATGTGTTGAAGGCTCTAGATTTTTAATGACTCTGACAATCTGACTTGAGTGAGATTGGGGTTGTCATTGAGGATTTCAAACATGCGACTGCAGAATTAGAGATGGTTAAATGGAAACATGTTAGAAAGAAGTACAATCAAATTGCTCATGTTTTAGCCCGGTCAACATTGACTATGGCTAGGAATATGTTTTGCTGTGAAATTGGCCCTCATTGGCTACAAGACCCTGTTGAGAAATACACTATGTAAGAAGTTGGGGGCAAAGGCATGCATCGGCTGCTATTACCCATTTTGCATTAAGCTTACACCACCTCAGCGTTACTTATTTTTCACATTAAACTAACCAATCAATTTGAGGGGACGAAGAAAAGTCAGAAAACCCGATCAAACTTCCAAATCCCGAGGAAATGGGAGACGACAACGAGGAGGTGAAGAACAAAGCTCTCCAGATAATCACACAACACAGCCAGAACTTACCTTCTCTCGTCGTCTTCGATCTCGACTACACTCTCTGGCCTTTCTACTGCGAATTTGAAGAAGATGACATGCCATATCTGTACCCACAAGCCTTGCCCATATTGCATGCTCTCAAAGAAAAGGGAGTATCAATGGCCGTGGCCTCAAGATCCCCAACTCCCGATGTAGCCAAATCGTTCCTTCAAACTTTGGGCATCAGCTCCTTCTTTGTGACCCAGGTCTCAAAACTTATGATCTTTCTTATGAGTTTGTAGTTTTGTTTCAATGATGTTGTTAGATCATTTTGGTTTGTCAAGTCTTAACTGTTATTACGTGTGTGTGCAGGAGATTTTCCCGAGCAGTACTCACAAAACAAAGCATTTTCAGAATATTCATGCAACAACGGGGGTGCCCTTTACCTCAATGCTATTCTTTGATGATGAGGATAGGAATATTCATGCGGTAAAATTTGACTAGCCCATTTTACAGCCCTGGTTTTCATCTAGGATAGGGTACTTTTACATGGAATGGTTGAAATGAGTTTGTATATATTGTACCATTTTTGTGTTTGTTCTTCTTTTAGTGTTAATTAATTAATACAAATGGTTGATGGTTCTCAACTATCTTTCTTTCCGGGCTTTGACAAATATATGGTTGTCAAATGGTATTTACAGGTATCGAAAATGGGGGTGACAAGCATTTTAGTTGGTAATGGGGTGAACCTTGGAGCTTTGAGGCAGGGATTGTCTGAGTTTTCAAGAAAGTCAGCTTCATCTAGCAGGAGGGTTTAGGGATAGTTTTTGGTATCCCTGTAGTGCTCGGTGCCATCTTTACTTCCTTCCAGTGTTGTCAATTAATACCATGAGATTGATGTATTATTCATAGCTTTGAAAGCAAAGTTCATATCAATTCATACCTTGAGATTGACTGAGGTTGTGTAAGCATCATTTATAGTACCTCAGATACATTCTCGTAATTTTCATTGGCTATATTGTATCAAAATCTTAAGCTGCAAATTATCCATCTTTTAGAATTTAAGACAGTTTTATGTTGTTGGGGTCCAGCATTTATCTTCTTTCTCTGGTTAGTTCCTGCTATTAGTCTCAAACATATATACAAGGGAAGTCTGTTCTTACAGGAAAGCTGCATTCTGCTCAAGAATTATGAGGGTAAATGGTGGGGGGAATTTCACACTCTTTAGCTTGACCTTTACAATCCCAAACTAGTTACAGGCTTTTACTTCGAGCTATAGGTTATTTTAACTTTCAAAATCGACCACCAAGATTGATACTTTCCTGTTATCTAGGGTACCATGTCAACTGCTACATTTACCAGATGCCTGGAAATTTATTGAAGGCAGCTTTTGGTTGTTTCTAATGGAGGTGACGTGTTACTTAAATGCACATGTAATGGATTCAGTGTTTGACTAAGGAAGATCATTTCTGATATTAATTGTTCTGTATTGCCGATGAATCTATTTATTTTATCTGTTGGCTATATGAACTGCTATAGAATGCATCTGATGCACCCCTAAAACTCTTATGATAGCTAAAACAAGGAAATTTGCAAGATGAACTTAAAAAAACTGCAGAAATATAATTTCCTAACTTGGGGACTTACAATTGGTAATCAAATTCGTGGTTAAATTGTTTGTCAAAAACAAAATAATTACATGCGCATGAATTAATACACGTAAGTTAAAAATAAAGAATCCGTGCTTCATTTTCACATTGCAGCTAAGTGTTGAGGTCTCTAAATGGAGATCTTAAGTCAGAAATTACTTCACATTTCTTCATCATGGTAGGCGTAGAAACATTCTCTTTTTCTGGGTTAATAAACTCATCAGTCCATTCCAAATCCATTTTTGGACCTTGGTTTTCAAAAGAGAGCACCATCTCTTCCAACATACCCCTCAGTTGTTTGTCTGTACTGGAGAACTGACTGATACTTTCTGATGACAACTTAATGACATCTTCAAGTACATTTCTTCTTTCACTCTTGAGTTCTTCAATTAAGGCATCTGAATTTCTCAGCTTTGTCTTCATCTGATCACTCCGTTTCTGCGCTTCCAGCTCTTTTGTTTTCAATTCAGCTTCAAACTCCAGTGCTCGCTGTTGTGAATCATACAAGGATTTCTGCTGTGATTCCAGCTTTGTCTGTAAACTACAGATTTCATCCTCAAGTTCCGCAATCACTGACTTCTTTTCTTCATTTTCAACTGCAGCCATAATCTGTGCAGCAGTGATGTCTTCCCAAGCATCATGGATGAGATTAATTTCTGCCTGTTTTTCAGCTAGCTGTGAAGAGAAAGAAACTACTGAGCAATTAAACTTATTCTCCAAGGACTCCACAAGCTGCATGAGATCATTCACTCTCTGGTACTTCTCTTCTACAAGTTGGATAAGTTTCTCCTTCTCATGCTCAAATAGTCTCTCTGCGCCAATTTGGGCAAGCAAAACACCTGTGAACTCTCTCATCAGTGATTCATGCTCTAGCTGGCTGACCTCGTTCTGGAGTTTCTCCAAGGACATTGCTGCCTCTATTTGTGCAGAACCAGCATTTTCTGCATCTGCATCTGTTCTCTGGAGCTTCTGCTCCAGTAACACGATCTGCTGCTGGAGGTTTTCTACTGTTTTGTCTTTCTCTTCTAGAACACGAAGAAGACCCTTATTCTCTTGCTTGATGGTCTCCCCAACATCTACCTCTGCAAGAAGAGAAGCTTCTAACTCTTTACGTATGCCCAGACTTACTTCAAGATCAGTTCTTAAATTTTCAGTGATGGACTTCCATATATGCAATTCCATTTCAATTTCACTTCCTTCACTGATTTTCTCAGCCAACTCAGTATTTGCTCTCTCTAAGGCATCATTAACTTCTCTACGTTCTCTTTCTAGAACACTTTCAATCTGCAAAAGTTGCTGTTTCAAGCAAAGTTCATGCTTGGATGAGTCCTCCAGCATTTCCTTGTACCTGTCAAGTTCTTCCTGCATTAGAAGTTGTTCTTTCTCAATGAGATCCAAAGCTTCAATCCTCCTAGATAAAAATGCAGCCTTCTCACGTTCTTCTTCGATACCTGCCTGTGCAATAACCAGAGCAGCATTCTTCATCTCCACTTGCTGCATCAAAAGAGATATATACTCTTCTTTCTCTTTGTCAAGAAGAACCATTTCAGAACGCTCATTTGAAATCTTCAACTGAGCCTCAGAGATTCCAAGCTTCAACACCAATAACATGACAGAAAGCTCCTCGTTTTGCAACTTGAGCTGCACAGTTAGAGAGTGACAAGCTTCCAACTCCATCTTGAGCTCATTTATTGCTGCATCTTTACACTCTAGCTCAGACTTAAAGACATTCACATCACCTGTCATCTTCTCTAGTTGGGAGCTCCATTCAGTCTCTTTTTCCCGATTAATTGTATAGTCTCTGTGCATCTGCTCCATTTCCATCTTCAGCTCATTTATTGCTGCATCTTTACACTCTAGCTCGGAAATATAGCTTTTCACATCACCTGTCATCTTCTCTAGTTGGGAGCTCCATTCAGTCTCTTTGGCCTGATTAATTGCATAGTCTCTGTGCATCTGCTCCATTTCCATCTTGAGCTCGGTTATTGCTGCATCTTTTCTCTCTAGCTCGGAAATATAGCTTTTCACATCACCTGTCAACTTCTCTAGTTGAGAGCTCCAGTCAGTCTCTTTGGCCTGATATGTTGTACAGTCCCTGTGCATCTGCTCCATTTCCATCTTGAGCTCGGTTATTACTGCATCTTTTCTCTCTAGTTCGGAAATATGGCTTTTCAGATCACCTGTCATCTTCTCTAGTTGAGAGCTCCATTCAGCCTCTTTGGCCTGATATGTAGTACAGTCCCCGTGCATCTGCCCCATTTCCATCTTGAGGGCGGTTATTGCTGCATCTTTTCTCTCTAGTTCAGAAATATGGCTTTCCAGATCACCTGTCATCTTCTCTAGTTGAGAGCTCCATTCAGTCTCTTTGGCCCGATATGTAGTACAGTCCCTGTGCATCTGCTCCATTTCCATCTTGAGCTCGGTTATCGTTGCATCTTTTCGCTCTAGCTCAGAAATATAGCTTTTCACATCATCTGCCATCTTTTCAAGTTGAGAGCTCCACTCAGCATCTTCGGCACCATTTGTAGTACAGGCTTTATGCATCTGCTCCATTTCCATGTTGAGTTCTTTTAGTGCTGCATCTTTACTCTCTAACTCATATTTACAAATGTTCAATTCATCTCTCATTTTTTCAAATTGAGAGCTACATTCATATTCCTTAGCTCTGAGATCTGAGGTGAGGTCTCTCTGCATCTGTTCCAATTCTAACCTGAGCCCAGTTATTGCTGCATCTTTGTTCTCTAACTCAGACTTATAGTTGTTCAGGTCCGCTGTCATATTTTCCAGTTGAGAGCTCCATTCAGCTTCTTTAGCCCTATGATCTGCAACAGAATCTCTGTGCATCTGCTCCAATCTTTTGAGCTTGCTTCGCAGCTTTGCCAAAGAAGGTGACCCTGGTGCAGATTGGATTTGGGCTTCCTGGAGTTCTTTGAGGGACATCCGCAACTCCTCATTTTCTTGCTGTAGCTTCCCTGCTTGATATTCCATTTCTTTGTGAAGTGTTGCTTTTGTGCTTAGAGATTGCCTTAGAGATGCAATTTCTTTGTCCCTCTCTGCAGTCAAGCGTTCCAGTTGCGATTTTTCATCCTCACTGTCAAAAGAGCCACTTGTAAAGCGTGTTTGGAATTCAGACACTTGAACTTCCAGACGCTTTCTACGGCTTTCTTCATGGGCCAAGGCATGGTTGCACATCTTCAGCTGCTTTTGAAGATCATCTGAAATTCTGGTTTGAGAATCCAATTTTGTCTGCAATGAACAAATCTCATCAAGCAATGAAGACTTCTCCCTCTCCCATTCTTTTTTACTTTCCTTGAACTGGTCTCGGAGCTTCTCATGTGCTTCTTCTAGATGCCTGAACTGCTCCTTCTTCCACTTTAGCTGATCTTGAACTTTCCGATTTTCCTCCTCTACTCTGAGAATCATCTCATCCCTTTCTCTTAGTTCTTTTGATGCATTAGCTTTCTTCTCTACTTCCAAACATTTCTTCTGTGAATCAGATAGACGTCCCTTGAGGCCTTGAATCTCTTCTTTGTATGCACGAATTGTTTGCTCTTCATCCATTTTCCTCTCATTTGCCTCATCTAAAGCCAATGCCAACACTCTGTTGGTTTCTTCCAATTTTCGGTACTTCTCATCACAATCAACTCGAAGTCTATCGTTTGCAGCCCTGAGATGTTGAATCATGGACTCTTTATCTTTCAAACTGCATTTGAGATCTTCACACATCTGCTGCGCTGTGGATATCTTTTCTGCATTCTCATTCAGTTCTTGAGCCTGCTTCTCGATTTTTAAACTTGCCTCCTGGACTTTACTGAGCTGCTCGTTGTGTGCTCTCCTCAAGTTTTCGGATAGTTCTGCTTTGCTTTTGTATTCAGTCCTGAGCTTCTCAAGCTCAGATTTAACTTCATCCAGCTCTACATAAACGCTGTCCATGTTCTTCTGCATTCAACAGTACTGTTTGCAAAAAGAAAAAAGAAAGAACTTATAATCCGCAGGCATAACAAAACTTTAATATGCAGTCATTAAGCATATACAAACAGCCTAAGTAACTAACTCATTTTAAACCCTCAGCCATATAACCATAAAATTACCAGTTCTTTCGAATCATAAGGACAATGTAGTAACACAACAAAACACAAAATGCAACTAAAGTGATAGTACTGCTAATGGCAAATCATGCTTTTGACAACCTCTTTATTTCTGACCTTTGATCAAACACAAATGCCTACTCATAACAACAAATGATAACTAAAACAACAAGAATGTCAGCAATTTAGCTTATAGCAGTTCAATTCTTTCGGACACATATTTGCAAGAAACTACTTGTGCAACTTCATCAAAAGATGATACTTATAAATAACCAAACACTTGCCTTTTCAATTAATTTGTGGACAAATGATACTTATAAATAACCAAACTCTTTTTTCATTTTCTTGGAAATCACTCATACAAATGAACAAAAGCCCAAGAACTTAGATCCAACCTAATATGGAAATTCATAAACACATATTATGAAACACTCCCAAGTCTCTGAATTTCCCAGACCCAGCAAATCAACAATCACAAAAAAAAAAAAAAAAAAAAAAATTGAAACTGGAAACCCCAGATTTCTTCATTTCTCTTTCAGAAGACCCAACAAAATTTGAGAAAAAGAAAGGTGAGCCCAGAAACATACCTGGTTTTGCGATTATGGGTTCTTCGTCATTAGGATTTATCGAAACTGTGGTAAAGGTTTCTGTGTTGTTTGTTCTTGATTGTTGAAGAATGTGAGAGGAAAAAAGGAGAATCGGAGAGAAAAGAGAGAGAGAGAGAGAGAGAGAGAGAGAGAAGTAGCCGTTGAAAATAGAGAAGAGGGAATTTCGCCCCTTTGTGGATTTGAAAATCTTTCTTACGGACGTTTATTAACGGCGTTATTGTGGGGTTTTTACGGCGTTATCTTTACTGAAAGGTTAAAGAGACTTGGTGGTGTTTTCCCAAAAGGATAAAACTAGCCGTTGGGAGTGGATTTCATTTGGTTTTGATTTGGGCCCTGGTTTTCAATCTTTAGAATTTATTAGGGCTTTGGATCCACAACTAACTTTTTTTATTTTTTTTATGTTTTATAAAGCAGAAATAGGATAAACTCCACGTCTTATCTCGAAATTTTATTGAAGAAAAAAAAAATTACAGAAAGCCGACTGATCAAACCAAATCAAGAGACAAACAAGTAAGGTAATTTTTCACTTTCTTTTTTTAATTCTGACATTTAAAATTCATACAATAAAAAAAAATGAAAAAGAAAATACCCGATCGGGCTCTCTCTCTCTCTCTCTCTCTCTCTCTCTCTCTCTCTCTCTCTCTCTCTCTCTCTCTCTCTCTCCAGAGACTACCGAAATTGTGAGAAATAAATTTCGATGGTAAAATTTTTATCAAAGTTGTGAGAGAATGAAAACAACTTATTTTTCATTCTCAAAAAAAAAAAAAAACAACTTATTTTAGTATTAAGTTTCAAAGACAAATACAAACATTCAAGAGGCTATTAGCTATTGATTATGGTCGTGGGCTCGGGTATTGATTATGTTTGGTCGGAAAGTTTACCAACGAAGCTTATCTGAAACAGCTTTTCCCAACATTTGGGTATGGAGTGGTCATCTTCTAGCATGATGATGATGATGACCAGAGCTATGGTTTTTAAGGATTAGGACGACGTCTTTTCTATGGAGGTGGTTCCCCTAACCTCCATTGCAAAATGGGTGAAATTCCTAGGGCTTGCACGGTTGTTGGTGTAATACTTGGCTAGTAGTGTTCATCCCCTCAGTATTTGACTAAAAAAATTATGCTCCACCGCTCTTCAATTTAAATTCAACGGTGAAAATTAATACAACTTTTAGAAATAGTACTTTCTACCATTGAATCTACATCTAGAGGCGAAACCTCATTCGTCAATTACTGATCAAGTGAATACTATTAAAGATTTGACTTTTTTTCTTCTTGTTTTATCACACTATGTGATTTACACTTAAATAGAGATATATATATATATATATATATATATATATATATATATTTTTTTTTTTTTTTTTTTTTTTTTTTGTGGTTCACTTTCAAGTAATGTCTTTCTTTCTTTTGGTTAAGTAGGCATTTGATTTTACACAACATAAAGATTCTCAATCACATAGCCAAACTCGTCTAGTCTATGAATCTCTTCACATGATAGATATCAACAAATAAAGGTCTCTTTCAGCCTACATTTTCCCATCACAACCATATGAAAACGAGAGAAAGCTCAATTTATACATGCCAAATCATTAATTTCTCAAAAGACAAATGCTCTCTATTTAAGGCATTTAGGCAACACAAACTTTCTCACTCACATAGCCGAACTCGTCTAGTCCATGAATTTTTCACATGATGCATATCAAGTACTTCTCACTAATAGGTATCATATGATAGTTATTAGTTGCCATGAATAAAAGGCTATTGGTTGCCAAGAGAATTTATGCACAGCAATCATAACGCGACATTATTGTATGATCAATCTACTAGTTTTATGTAAGTGGTTAAATTTAATGACAATATATCAACATAATTGACGGTCATATAAATTTTATTTATTTACTAATTCGTTACTTATTAAGTTTTAGTGTTGTCACCCAATCCGTTTCTCTAAAAAAAAAAAAAAAAGTGTTGTCTCCCATCAATGATATGATCATTCCTCAACTAATTTTCTTTGGGTAGGGACCAAGGACAAGTTCATTTCATAATTTTATTTGTAGGGTACTCTTGCATAGCAACTAGCTTGCAATTGACTAGCCCTTTTTTGCCACACAAGATCAGATAAGAGAGGCTTAAGAGCACAACCACAAGTCTTTTTAAGACTACAAACCACATGCTATATTGCTACCACATACAAAATATACCCAAACTGAAAGTGAAGCCTTGAAGTTTGTTTTGGGGTAGTGAGAGAGTGCTTCTTATATATTGTGCAATTGATTTTCGTAAATTAATGGCTACCTGTGTATTGGATGGCACTATCTTTGTCTTCCAGTCGTGCCGTTTTTGGTCAATATCCCTTTCAATATTTCATTCTCAGGTAACATGCAATTGGAATGGTAATATATATTCATGACAAGATCCCGAGTCTCAATCTTTTTATTGTCTTTTCGTTCATTCAGCGTGTTTCTGTACCAATAGAAAGGAAAGAGATTTTATCGATGCACATAAAGAAAATTTCATGTACAATTTCAAGATTGATAGTGAAAAAATAAAAATGATCAAGACGTTAAAGACAAATGAATAAAGAATGCTGTATATTATAGACTTATAGTGAACCATTAATTTTGTGCTAGGTCATAATCATGTCCTCTTAATTCACAGCTACCCGTGAAGCTTCTTGTTGCCATTCCAAATTGGCCAAATGATTTTTTTTTTATATATATATTTTTTTATTTTTATAAATATGTTAACAAACTAAAATTTAATGCCATATTAAAAAGCAAATTCCAAATATTTGGAAAAGTTTTAAAAATAAGCAATTTTCATATTCTATGTTCCTACTTTCCCATTCAAAGACTCTCTAATGCCCTATCATTGATTAGATTGAACTCCAATCTCAATCAAACACATAATAACTCCATCACAAATTCACAATTAACAAATTTCACAAAGTTATATTAAACTTCTAATTTTATGATTTGGGGAATTAAGATATATGATCTATTCTTAGGGGGAGGATTCAGTGCACCGACATTCAGTGCCCCAGGGAATTCTTCACCAAGTTGATGTGATTTATGAAGAAAATTAATCAAACGTAATAACTTTCTTTTTGGACTTTGGTGGAGTGAGGCACATGGAAAGGACCCAACTGGAGGAAGAAAAGTTTAAACACACTAGTGTTGTGGTCAAGTGGAAGTGTGCAAGCTATGGATTGGCTGCCGATCTCGAGTAATTCACTAATAAATTCCTCTTGTTAAATATATCTTTCTTTATAGAGATTATTTTATAAGGGTTGAGATTATTTTATAAGGGTTGGGTCACTTGCACCGTCGGTGCATAGAATAATTTCCATTCTTTATATACCGCTCTGGTTATGGTAAGTTTAGTAGAGAGATGCTGTCTACATAATTGTATAATGACGAGAGTAAATAATGACAGATGATGAATACCATGTATGGAGAACATGTCAACAAACTAGTATTTGGACGAGCTATAATGTTACACTCACGAGATGATATATAAACTTAGTTCGAGACCTAATATAAACCATCACTGATGGTAAGAGACATGTTACTTGTCTCTACATTTGTGCTAGAAATCATTGCGGTTAGAGCAGAGTTTGGTTTTCGGGGCCTAGCCTAGTTTGATGAGCATGATTAAATTGATGACTTGAGCAAATGCTCATGATAGTTATGTGATAACTAGCTTCTTTTGACCTCAAGAATTTGATGGCGGTGTGTGAGGGTTCAATTGGGTACGTACATCCAACTGGACCATGTGAATCTAATGAGTTTTCTTGGACATGTCTGATCCTTTTGCCAATAGGTTATATGAGATACATCGCTTCATTATCTTTATGATTGGGTTGGCCAACACTACAAAGCCGCGATGCTCGTATATTTTGTCAAGATATTATCGTCATGTGGTTGATATCTAGGTATCAAAATCAAAATGATTTTTCTGCTTGCTAGTACATCAAACGTGTTTTAATTCATAAACAGGACGATATTAATTAATATGCAATTTTTGACATATCACTTAAACTTCATCTTACAAGTGTTCATAGAACTGAATATTATCATCATGTGATTAATATCTAAGTAAACGTATAATATAATTTTTTTGAGTCTTAGTCCATAAACAGGATGATATTAATTACGATCCCGTTCCAATGGTCAGCTGCTGACCATGAAATTTTTGCTCACTAACCGTCCGATTGGACGGTTCACAGTTAAGTGATGAGAGAGGAGAAGAGAGTTGTAAACCGTCCGATTTCAATCGGACAGTGATTGAGCAAATGATCCCTGGTCAGTTGCTGACCAGGTGATCAGGACTGTATTAATTAATATGCATTTTGATGGGTGACTTAAACTCCATCTAACAAGTGTTTGTAGAAGCGAGTCCAAGTTTGAAACTTCTCCAAAAATCCTGAAAATTTAATGACCAACTCTACTCGTGAAAAACACCATCTAGTGTCTATAATTGACTCTAGCATTAGACTAGGAAATTCAGCCTATGTTTCGGGGTAAGTCTCAAATTTCCATCGACCCTATTCCTTAAATATCTATATCATCCATCCTGGTCATTTTTTAATTTCCCTAAACGATTGGATGACCTAAATTACGCGCGTCAGTAACTTGCACCGCAAACACACGCAATGATTGGGTTTGGATCCGCCACGTCAGCAAATTTGGACGGCCACCCAGCCCCACCACTTGTCTTACCGAAAGTCAAATTATTGGAGGAGCACAGTAACCCCCATGCTCCGCCGTACCACCTCACAACTCTAGATCTCAACCGTCGATTCGGCCACAAAATAGTCCAAAGAAACCAAAAAAATTCATTATAAATATGAAGAAGCTTTGGTGAGTTGGTTTAACTTTAACTCTGGTTTCGTAAAAGAGAGAGAGAACCAGAAGAAGAAGAAGAAGAAGAATGAACATGGTGATTAGGTCTCTCTCTCTCTCTGTGAAAATTTGTTGAGGGTATCACCGTCGAGTATCGGCGAAAAGTTCCGGTCTTTTTTTTCATTTTCCGGGTTAAAATGACCGGTTTCACCATTTAAGTCGAGGAAAATTCCCGACTTGGTCGTAGTTTCAGTGACCCAATTCGTCCTTGTTTGATTTTCTTGGTGGGTTTTTGTTCTTGAAGTCGGATTTTGTTGAAAGACTGAAACTTTCTGATCGTTTTTTGGTTCTGGGTTTGTGGTAATCGGAGTTTTCCGATCATGTTTAAGCTTTCTGGGTGACTTTGGGAACTGAAAAAGCAGAGGAATTTTTGAGTTTTTTTTTTGTTGAATTGGGGATTGGTTTTTGATTTGAAGTTGGTTTTATTTGTGCTTGAGTGATTTAACTTCAAGCTGGTTTTGTTTGTGCTTGAGTGATCAACTTCAAGTTGGGTTTTATTTGTGTTAAAATTTTAAGTTTGGTTCTTTGAGAGAGTTTTTGGGAAATTGAGATGGTTGATCAGAGAGCCTAGATTCTAGTGGACAGAGTGTTGCCTCTTTTTTTGGATTTGACTCTTTGATCTATGAGGAAAGCAAAAAATCAATGACTTTTTGCTTTGTTTAGATTTGTTCTAAAGATTTTTGCTTTTTCAGTTTTTCCTTGTCTTAATCATCATTGGGGTTTCTGGATTTGTGAGATTGAATTTATTAATACATTTGTCTGGTATGAATTATTTTTGTTGGTGATTCAAGTGGTCAGTAACTCATTCAGGGGTTACTGCATCAGGCAGGAACCATTTGCACTTCCCATTCTTTTGGTCTCAAATTGAAGTCTCTGGCTTTCTGCTATCTCTTTTTTATTTTTTCCACAACTCGTTCAAGGGCAAAGAGAAAGAGAGAGAGAGTTGCTGGTTCATAATCTTTTAGCTTTCAACAAATTTGGGGAGTGTCGAAAAAATGGCAGTGTCTCTCACTCGTTTTTCGTGGTGCTGGTGGGGTGGGAAAGAGAAAGAGCCTGCTAATAATGGGTCTTCAGTGAATTCTCCATTAGAGTGGGGTTTTGGGGGCCTGAGGGAACCTGGAACGGTTCAGTTCCCTTCGGTTAAGGGCACGAAAATGGCCTCTTCGCCTAGAAAGGTGAAGCGGAAATGGCAGAGTAGGGAGGAGAGGAGGATTGATAGGGAGTATGATGTTGTAATTGTGCCATCAGATGGTGGTGGCTGCTTGTCAGGGTCTGAATCCGATGACTCGGACTGGTCCATTGGGTGGTTGGAACCTCATGGTTCTGGTTTCCAGAGTGATGATGAGTCGGATAATAGTTTTGCTGTGCTGGTGCCTTGCTATAGCCCTGGTTGCAAGGAGGTGGTGGAAGGTTCAAACAATGAGCTTTTGAGTGCCATCAAGAACCTCCCTGAGGAGTTCTCCCCTGGTAAGAGAAATGTCTTTTTCTCACTGTTCAATGATTGTATCTTGCTGAGTTTTGGCCTTCTTAAATATTCTACATCTTGAATGATTACTAACTACATATACCAACCTTTTGGAGCTCTTTTGTGTGGTTGGAATTTGTTATTATCTGAATGCTTTTAATTAGGCCCTCCCTGTTTGGTGATTACTTGCTCTAGCCTCTAGGCATACATAAAAGTTGGGTTATTCATTTCATGCCAAAAACAATTCTATTTTGGAGGATCCTAAGTCAATTATTGTTATAGTGAAGAAATTTATCTGTCACTGTCTAACTGTCTTGCCTGATTATAGTTGATATGGGGCAATTATTGGCTTAGTTTCTGCTTACTTAAAATCAGTTGGTGCTTAAGGCATCCTGTATTTGTCTGTTGCTGTAAATATAGAACTTACTTTTGTGGCTGCAAATATTCTTAACCGTTGAAAGCATATATGGAGCAAGTGGAAGCACTGTGGTGCTGTATGGAGACTTTGAATGTCTATAGTTTATAATGTAAACAAGTAATAGTTCATGTTCTGAGCATGAAGCAGCTCACAAAACTTGGAGAAACACACGGTATTTGGACCAAAGAAACATGATAAGAAACTGAATTGGCACATGAAAACCGATACCATGTTGAACATAACCACTCTAGATGGTGTTCTTGTTTTGTTATTCTTATTGCAGTGTTTATCTGTCAATACCTCTGATTGATTAAAATCTAATTTGCTTACACTAGGTAAGAGAAATGCTTGTTGGTTTGTCAAATTATGCAGCCAGCAATGTGATCTCTGGTACTGTACTAAGTTTTGCTCTTGAAATATGTCCTCTTTGCTAAATTTCTGTGTTTGTGTTGTCTATTCAGATTGCAAGAATTATATGGAACAATGGCTTTCTTCTCTTCAAAACTTTGATGCCTAAACTAGCTGATATCTCTGAAGGATTGGCCCTACTTTACTGAGTTCTTCATTCCGTGATCTGCTTGAAGAATCAGAGCTGTTACATAATTGGCTAAAATAGAAAATAATCTAGAATGGGATAGACAGCGTGCATCAGCATCCTGCTTAGAAGCACAGAAGATTAACCTGCACCAAGAGCCTTAAGTTTTGTAGAGAGCTGGGAAGACACTTCTTGTTGTCCAGCATGCTGAATGCTCTAATTGTCATCCTTCTACTATTAGGCGCACATCAACCAGTGAATGTGAAATATGATGGATATTCTTTTATTGTAAATATGGCTTTTGCGAATATGATAATGATGATTATGCTATTAGCTTGTTGTATATAAACTCTTTTCTCCAAACTTAATTAACGGCCAGTCTACTGATTTGTGGAGTAAATTCTTCATTTCCTGTTTTGGTCAGTAGTGAGATTCCTACTTTTGCTCTTTCAGGTCAAATTTTTTGCTATTCAGCTCCACTATCTTTGTTTTGATGCAGGTCAAGATCATGGATAAGTCATGGTACTTTGTTTACTCCATTATTATGCACTGAATCCATTTGGTTTAATATATCTGTCAATTTCATGCATTGGGATTAAATTTGATCAATGTCTGTCACCATTCCGGTCACTTGTTCCAACGTTGGCTTTGAAAAGCTCATTAAATCTCAATTATATGGTAGAGGCATTCTGATTCCTGCTCTGCAGTTCTGAATTACAATGATGAGCCCTGAATTTGGTTTTGATATTTTGTCTTATAAGGCTCTGCAACTTGCAGAGGAGGGGCATAGACCTCTGTCAGGTTGGAAGCGGTGAAACTGGTCCACTGCGAATTAAGGTTAGGAATCAAGTGGCTTTTGTGTACAAAATTCGTGGTTGGCAGATGTTTAACTTGAGGCAGGATAGGTTAGGAATCAAGTGGCTTTTGTGTACTAAAGTGTTTGTTGAAAGGTCCTTCAATAAATCCCTTTTCATTGAGTGGAAGAGGTAAGTTGTTTGGACTTTGGAGTGTTGTGGGATGCTCTTGGCCCCAAAACTACAGCTCTATCTTTGTAACACATACTTCTTCAGCAAGATTTCTGAGGCAAGGTTTACATCAATATCAGCAATTACTTTCTTCTTGTGCTGCTAGGAGAGTGTGATGACAATGTTTATTGATTGAATACTTTTTCTCTTCAAATGATACAGGGTAATAATATCTTGACTAATGAATTTGGTTACGCCGGTGTGCGTGTGTTTGGTCCGATGGTAAGACAATAGTTTTTCATTTGAGAGGTCATGTGTTTAGACTCCCATCATGGGGTGGGTTAGGCCAGCCACATAGGCCGACTATGAATTAATTAGGCCAGTCACATAGTCCGACCAACAAATGCATATGCCACAAATACCCATATTTTGTAAGCGAAAATATCAAGGTACTCTTTACTTTTTCAAAACATGTCCCACATGGTCAACCCATTCGACTGAAGACATTTATGATAAAGATGTGATACGATTGTGGAAGCAGTCTCCATCAACACATTAGAAAAACAAACATATCTATACTATTATTAAGAGAAGAGGCTTTGTTAGCCAAAATCTAAAATTTTGACAAAATTGACCCTAGAAGATTAATAAACTTTGATAATTAATTAAATCATAAGGATAATTAAGACATTTATAAAATGTATTTTTATTATAAAAATTAAAAAAAAAATACCCACAACCCACTTTTCTCTCTCCCATTTTCTTTTCTCTGCAATAACCAATTCTTTTCTTTTTTATTTAAAAAAATAATAATAATAACTTGCACATGCAGAGCATGTGTGGAGAAATGCTAGTATAGACATAAACACATCTCAAAATGCTAGTCGGGAACTCTCGTAGTATTTTCAGATCAATCCCAAAAAACTTTTGTTATTGAGTTACTGGCATAGTTAGTAAAAAAAAGGGGACGTGTATAATACGTGAAAAATACGTACATGTATTATTTAGACATTTCATTAAATAGTTCGTTGAAAAGTTCGGCATAATATTTTTAATTAATTAAATCATTAAATTTCTTAATTTTAAAATATTAATTTATATTCATTTTTGTTCAATAATATGGGTAAAATACGGAAAAAAAAAACAAAAAAATCGTGTATAGTACTTGTATAATATTTTTGACTTCAAAAATACGATAAATTTAATGAATCCCTTCCAAAAATACAAAATACGGAAGTATTTTTGTAAAGGAAAAAAACGCAAGTACGAGTTTTATTCGCGTATAATACGAAAAATTACTAACTATAGTTACCGGTTTATTGCATTTCCTTATCCCTAGTTGAATAATTCCCAAGTAGGGCTGCACAACGATTGGGTTGGATCGGTTTTGACTCGAAACCGTCTCTATGCCAAATTGAGCGGTTTAGGCATTTTGGAGAACCGGTCATCATAAAAAATAAGCTTAATCCGACCCAATCCAATCCAATTAAAGATGGTTTGGTTCGGTCGGTTAGGCGGTTTTCACCTGTATAATATTAACATACTATTTATGAAAAAATTCATAGTAAAAATTCAATCTCAATAATTGAAATTATATTAAATTATCTAAATTTAAAATTCAATAATTAAAATTCCAAAACATGTAGTCAAAAACTAAAATCTAAATTAGATTCAAAGTGATTCACTTATTTAATGACTTATCCATCAGTAATAGCTTAATATGATAGTATTAAAGGTCAAAGAATGAGAGATTGAGAGATCAGATATGTGATGTGAGAGGATCAAAAAAATTGTAGCGATTATATACTAAGGTTTTAGGCCTTTGGGACTTGAATTCAATATGGTAGTATATCATTTGAGAATAAAGTTATAACTGGAGATTTAGAACTTACTTTGAACAAACCGGACAAATGAATATATATTTATTATGTGCATATATAAAAAAAATGTTTTATCTTATATTTCAAACATACGGGTCTGTTCGGGTTCCGCGGTTTAAGCATAAGAGCAACCAAACCAACCCAGTTCATAAATGGATTGATTTGGTATATTGAATCGATTTTCAATTTTGAAAGTTAAAAATCTTAACCAAACCATATTTATCGGTCGGTTTTGGCCGGTTTGTACCATGTTTTGCACACCCCTATTCCCAAGACTACCAAAGTGTCTCTCCATCCAAAGATGACGGTTTTCTCATGATTCTTAATTTCCTGTCATTCAAGGAAAAATGAAAAACAGCAGTACAGCACCCTTCCAAAAATAACAGAAATACCTGCCTCTACCACTGACTTGGGGCGCACCCAAAGCTTGGTCCAAGTCCACTCTTGTAAATGGGGTCTTGCTCCTAATCAAATTTAGGTTCTTCTAAAAGAGCATCTTAAAAAGAAAAATGTAAGGTCCCATAACATTTCCTTCTACCACTTCCCCTCCCATGATCTCAAGTCTTAAGCTTTATCTTCAACTTTATCCAAAAAAATCAACAACAGAGAGAATAAGAAAGTCAGTTGCTTCCCAAGCAAATAAAAATGGGGGTGCTCTTTCACACCCTGGAAAAGCAAGCATTGCCACGTGCTCTCACATTACTGGCTTAGCTTCCTTGTACAGTTATACTTGTTCTTTTTGTCCAGCTTTTATGTTTAATAAATATTTTCTTAATTTTATTGAGCAAAGATTGTGTCTTTAATTTTCAAAAGGAAGACTTTTGACATAATATTCTGGCGAAGTTTGCTCCCCTCCATGATCATATTTAGAAAGTTTATGTCACCTTCCTCTGTTGTGCACGTTGTTCTTCCTCAAACTCTGTCTTTGCTTTTCAATTTTCCTCTTTGATTCAAACACACCCTCTCTCTCTCTCTCTCTCTACTTTTTCATCATCAGAACTCCTCCAATGCTTTGGTCAGAAAAGAAGGGTTGCATGGTTTTGGTCTGAAAAGAAAGCGAAAAAGGAACCGAGGAAGAACTAAAGATGTTACAGAGAGCTGCAAGCAATGCATATTCATGGTGGTGGGCGAGTCACATCAGAACAAAGCAATCAAAATGGCTGGAGATTAACCTCCAAGGTAACATGATTGTATTGCATCAAATATTATATATATATACTGGATCGAATTGATCTGTTACAAAATCTTCTAGTTTTGATGATAAGATTTGAACCAATGTCATTTGTGCCATGTTTTGCTTATTTTGGAGTCAGGAAACTTGCATATTTACAATCAAATTATATGCTAATTTATGTTGGAAAAACTTCCATATTGGCAATACTTTTTGTTTTGGCTCTAAATGGATTTAGATGCTTGTCAAATGATTGCAGGATAGTATTTGCCTATCAGAAATACTATTATCAGTTCCGGCGGTTTACAACTAAATTTGTTTGCATTTCAAAAGTATATGTTTATCATAAAATAGCAGTTTTATGAATGGTTTCATTATCTGATTAGCTTGTATTCTACATCAACTCCAGGAACAAATATGTAGCGCACTTGATTACCATGACTCTTCTCTATAAAGAAGGCTCGGCGTCATGTTTATATCTCCCGACTCTTCTAACTGATACCGAAACATGTTATTTGGATTTTAATGTGCTTTGAAACATATGAACTATCTGTTTATTTATTTATTCTTTCTTTTTCTTCAACATTGTTATGTTAGAGTATCTCTGCATCAAGACTAGAGTAGAGTACAGTATGCTATTTCTTAATTTCCATGTTCATTTATTTGATTTTTCACATTCTGATCTTCACCTAATGGAATTGCAGAAATGGAGGAAAAGGTGCAAACTGTGCTTCAGCTCATTACAGAGGATGGAGACTCCTTTGCCAAGAGAGCAGAAATGTACTACAAAAAAAGACCGGAATTGATACACTTCGTGGAAGAGACCTACAGAGCTTACAGGGCCTTGGCTGAAAGGTATGACCACCTTTCGACAGAGCTACAAAATGCCAACAACACAATTGCTTCTGTTTTCCCTGAACAAGTTCAGTTTGCAATGGATGATGAAGACGAAACGCCCTCACCTAAACCGAGAAAGCCTCTAGACATGTCAAAAGGGAACATCCCACAGGTGCCTAAGGGTCCTACTAAGAATTTGAAGAGTCTTATCAAACAAGCAACGGTTGGCAACAAGAAACTGCAGCCTCAGAAGTCGGTGAGAAAATCAACAACTGTGAAAACAGTTCCCAAATCTGGTTTGAGCAAACCTGAGGGACTTGAAGAGATTGACAAGATTCAGAAGCAGATTCTGGCACTGCAAACTGAGAAAGAGTTTGTAAAGAGCTCGTATGAGAATGGACTTGCCAAGTACTGGGAGATTGAGAATAACATCAAGGGAATGCAAGAGAAAGTAAGCAGCTTGCAGGATGAGTTTGGTGAGGGTCTGGTGATTGAAGATAATGATGCTCGGGGTTTGATGGCAGCAGCAGCATTGAAATCATGCCAAGATACATTGACTCAGTTGCAGAAGAAACAGGAAAGTTCAGCTGAGGAAGCAAGAGTTGAGTCACAAAGGGTTAAGGATGCCAGGAAGAACTTTGAGTCTCTGAAGAATAAGCTTCCTAATGATCAGGCCAATCCCGGAAAGTCATATGCAAAAGATGAAGACGTAAAAGCAGTAAAGGGGACAAATTCAGAGCAGGAAGAGGAGAGTGAAACTCATGACAGAGAGAAACTAGAGATGTTACAAGAGAAAATCAAGGAGCACTATGATGCAGTGTCAGATGAATCTCTCACCGTTAGTGAAATGGCAGAGAGGATTGACGAGATTGTGAGTAAAGTGATCAGCTTAGAGACTGCTATTTCATCCCAGACAGCTCTAGTCGATAGATTAAGAAGTGAAAACAACGAGTTATGTGAACAAATTCGTACTTTGGAAGATGACAAGGCGACTCTAATTGATGGCAAGAAGGAGTTAGTGAGTAAAAAGCTGAATGAGTTGGAGGAAACATTGCAGCGAGCTCAGGATCTAAACACAAGTGTTGAAAGCCAGAAGAACAATCTCCAGATACATTTTACTGAAGCGCATTACAGCCTTGATCATATTTCTCATAAGCTGGAAACCGTGAAGCCAGATGAAGAGCTGAGTGCCTCAGACTCATCAAAAACAAATGAGGAATCTCTTGATGCAGCCAAGTTGCAAAAAAAGCTTCAAGGAGGAGATAATGCAGTTGATCCTGCTGATGATCTCAAGCCAGTGCAGCAAGTGAAGTCAGACAAGGACCAGAAGCCTACAGTTTTGGCTCATAAAGATGAAGAATCTTCAGCACAAGAGTCTACACAACATGAGGAAACACCAAATCCTGGTGATGGTTCTGTAAAAGCTAAAGAAGTACTCCGTACTTCTGCTGGAGATCAAGAAGGAGATGTTTGCCAATCCCCGGAAAATAATAGTGAAGAAAAGAAACTTGTGCTCAAGGACGAGGAGAATAGTACTCCAAGGCAGACAATTGGTAGTCTTCTTGATATGGAATTAACCAATTTGGAGTCAAAGAATGAAGATAGGCCAGACTGGCAGAAAATGTTTACAACTGGACTGGCAGACAAAGAAAAGATTCTATTGAAAGAGTACACTGCAACTCTTCGGAACTACAAGGATCTCAAGAAGAAGTTTACTCTGGCTGAGAATGACCTCTTTGAAACATCAGTGCAGATGAAAGAACTGAAGAGTGCCAATGCCATAAAGGATGAAGAGATCAAAGCATTGCATAAGAAATTGGACCTTCTCATACGGAGTTCGGGTGAAAATCAAGAAGCACTCAAAGCTTTAGACGAGGGGCAGACACCAACCGAAAATGAAGAGCATGATCCAATCAAGGACCTTTTAAATGATAATACTCCCACTACATCAGCAATCGAAGAAAAATTCAGAGCTAACATTGATGAACTGTTGGAGGAGAACTTGGATTTCTGGTTAAAGTTTAGCACTTCGTTCCATCAGATACAGAAGTTTGAAACTAGCATCAAAGATTTACAGTCCGACATATCAAAGCTCGAGGAAGGGAGAAAGAAAGAAGGAAGTAGTCATTCAAAACATTCTCTGAAATCAGATGCACGGCCGTTATACAAGCACCTAATGGAGATACAGACTGAACTAAATGTTTGGCTGGAAAAGAGTTCGCTACTGAAAGACGAACTTCAGTGCAGGTTCTCTTCTTTGTGTGACATTCAAGAAGAAATAACCAAGGCCTTGAAGACAAGCGCTGAGGATGGAGACTTCGACTTTACGAGCTACCAAGCTGCAAAGTTCCAAGGGGAGATTTTAAATATGAAACAAGAGAATAACAAGGTTGGAGATGAGTTACAAGCAGGGTTGGATCATGCGACAGCGCTCCAACTTGAAGTAGAAAAAGTTATGGCAAAGTTGAACGAGGAATACAAATTCTCTGCATCAATGAAGAAGCAGCAGCCGGTTCAACCGCAGCTGACTCATTCTGAGAGCCGGTCCAGAGTTCCTTTGCGTTCATTTATCTTTGGTGTCACACCAAAAAAGCAAAGGCGATCGATCTTCGCTGTTGTTGCCCCTGCTATGCATAAGAAATACCACGCAAAAAATAGATCAAACTCTAACCAGCAGTAAACTCTTTCACTGTTTTTGCTGCTTGTTTTCTTCACTTTTATGTCCTGAATGAGAGGTTTTGTATTTTAACTTTGAACAGTATTTTGACAGGTTTCAGTAGAGTATTCTCTTTTTCTTTAGGTCTCTTTGTTTTCAGCTTTTATCTGGGAACGTCTGTTATTTATTTATCAATTACCATACATTTTTTATTGTGTATCAAAACAACAGAACCATTTATTTTCATTTTGGCATGCAATTGACTGCACTTTCGAGTTGCATCGTGTTTAGTCACTACCATACATGTTTCTTTTCTGGAGGAATGTAATATTTACTTCATGTTTACAAGAATGTCTTGTAGTAAGTATCAAAACAACGGAAGCATTTGAGTCTTTTATCATGATTCTGATATGGTTATATATTTAACTCCAATTCCGATGTAGTATGTTTATATAGAGTTCCAACTACTATTTTTGCATCCTAGATCAATACCACTTATTCTCTGAATGAAAATCAGATTCAGACTCACAAAAAAAAAAAAAAAAAAATCAGACGAAACCAACGGAACATAGCTGGAAGTTTTCTTGCATTCTGTGGGTGAACATCTGATAAATCACCATGAAACTCTTGAAGTTCCAGGCTACCAGTACACAAAAAGATGAATTACATAATGTGGCCCAGTCTAGCCTTATTATTCACCAAACTGAAATGAAAATGTAAAGCTTTTATATACATCCTCATAGAGCTTTCCTACCACTATGAGCTATCGCTTCTCTTTCTTATTTCCCCAACATTTGAGCTATCTAATTAAGAGAACCAAAGTATAGAGAACATCTATTCACATACTGAGAAAAGACACCCCTGGGAAAAGAGAAAGCCTGAATGCCAATCCACAGTTTGGTCAAGATCATTGCTCTTATGCACCAAATGACACTTCTGACACGACCTTTGCTCCCCTTCCTTTGGCTATGTAAAGGCCTATGTGATGCATTAGATCCTGGAAGGTAATCAAAGTATCAACCATGAGCACTTCTATTATTGTAAAATACAAATACATAATAGAAAGCTGGTAGGTTTCAGCTTTCTGTGCTCAAAGGATTGACTAGCAGGAAACCCCTCAGCAAACAAAAGCAATCAATTTTTTCTAGATTCCTTGCTTTTGCAATCTCAACTCTGTCTAATGCATTGTATGCCCCATAATAGGTTCCCATTCTCCTACACTTTCCCAGGGCTTGATGACTATTTATAGCTATTAACTTGACACCAAAGAAGAGTTCAACATGCAGTCCTGGGTATCCAAAAATATCTGACCGTACAGCTATGCACTAAGAGCCTAGAATGAACCCACACACTAGACATTAAGCTATGAACTAAAAGGATTGGAACACAAAATTCTGAGACAAACAAAACAAAGAAAAGAAAAAGAAATAATCTTTTGAGAGAAATAATACAGGTGTAAAGGTATAGACTGTCAAAGAGGAAAAACAATTTGAGTACCTGGGGATGTGCTACAACATCTTTCATAGATTTGGCAACATCAACCGGAAGATCAAAGGTTGCACAACCACGGGAATACACTATCACATCCTCCAGAGGTTCAAGAAAACGACGATTTCTCGCAGATAAAGTGCTACATACAAAATCCAGCACACATATATCTGTGCATATCCCTAGCACCAAGATCTTCAAAAAACAGTAACTTACAAAATCAGACAGAAACAACAAATAATCAAAAGCCACCAACGAACTAAAACATACAATATCTCAAAAGCAAACAAACACTTTCGGGGTTTGGTAAATGCTTACAGTTTTGATCTGATTGCTCTTAACCCAATTTACAAACACATTGGAACCGTCCTTCTCAATCGAACCAAGAAACCCATCAATGCAATCTTTACACTGCAGTGTCACATTAGGTTCACTCTCCAACCACTGCAGCTCTGCATATCATTAAATCATAGGTTCAAATCCAAGCATTTTAGTTAACACTAACACACTTACCTTCCTTGATTGGACTAACAACACATTACAAAAAAAAAAGAGGCGAAAAGCACGAAACTTTAGTACACTGAGCTAATCCCAGTACCAAACGAGCAAAAGGGTACCTGGAACGAGCTTTGATTCATCAGTACCAGCAATGCAATGAGGAGGATAAGGATGCTCAGGAATATCAGGGTGATGAGAATCAAGAAAACCAAAAACAGGCCATTTCTTCTCACAGAAAACCCTGGCAAGACTTACCGACTCCTTCACCATCTCCGAGATCTGCTTGTCCGGTTGCCTTGGAGCCTAACCAATCACACATGCAGAAAATACATGAACCTCAAAATTTGCTATTTTTGGAAACCCGCATCATGACAAAGATATAAACAGGAAGATAGATTGAAATTACCAAGTTGCCAGCGCCGACGGTGCAGAAGCCGTTAACGACGTCGACGAGGACAAGGCCGGTCTTGACGTCGCCGGTGACTAGTAGAGATTCCTGGTGCACCGGCATCTGCTCCTTTAACAAATCAACCGTCTGTGGAACCATTTTTTTTTTTTTTCCTTTTTCTTTTTGGGTTTCTGTTTCTGTCAAAAGTTGTGTGGTTGCTACTGATCAAGAAAACTGTGATAATACGAGAATCAAAAATAAGATGAAGAAGAAGAAGAAGAAGAAGAAGAAAAAAAACAGAAAGCTAGGTGTTTCAGCGGTGATATGACAAGTCAAAAGAAGTAGGCAACGAAATCTTGAATGAAGGTTAAAGGGTCTGGGCCATTGGATTGTTGAAGGTAGTTAGAAAAGGAGAGGAAGACTGGGATTGGGTAGCATTCCCCCGTGAAGTTTGGGTCGACTTGTATTCTAAGTAGAGTAGGAGACCTTCGAGAAAATTATTTGCTTGTTTTATCGGTAGGGACAGAACATAAAGAAAGGGTCTTGAGTCTTGACAGAAAGAACCAAACCGAGTTCTTTGGTTTGGGTAATTACTTTAATTAGTAGAGTGCCTAAATTTAAGGAATCCGACGGAATCAATCAAAGGGAGAAAACCTTAATCGTAAAAAAATCAAAAGAAGAAAACAAAACAGAGTGAGGTTGCTCTAGCCAATCATGTGAATGTATTGGAGTGCCGGAAATCCGATCTGGTAGGGGGAAAGATTCAAACAATGATACTCGAATTCCTATAAGTAGAGCTTTAACAAACCAGAGCATTTAGTGCACCCGTGTACATTTGCATTAATATGGATAGATAGCTGTATAACATTAAGTATATATTTTTTGTTATTGAAAGAGATATTGCCTATAAATATCAAGGGCTGAAATCTGCTGGTTCACTTGCACCGTCGGTGCATAGAAGAATTTTCCTAACAAACAAGCCTAGGTTGAACTCAATCAGTTGACTCATAATTGAGTAGTTATTCTATGGTATCGGACTATTACGTGGCAGTGTATATATCAAATGACCAATCAACATCTTTTATTTTACATGTAGAACAATAATATTATCGGGCACTATACACGTAGTGGTCCGGAACTATACAAAATTTTCCCTAATAAACATGTGTGACTTGTTCATGAGATATGTGGTCTAAATTGTACCAGAGTTGACTCTCTAATCAATATCTAGTGAGCTTAGTTTTGAGTTCAAGGGAGAGGGGATAATTTCTGAAATGTAAAGTCAAACTTAATCCTTTTATTTATGATTTTCAACGAGCCAAGAAGGAATTGAATTTAGAAATTTTACAAGTTTCCAAAAACATTTGTATTTTTGTGACAATATGCTTTTCAGGCTATTAAGCAAAAGTACTTCCTAAAGAAAATGAGATCTGAGACTACCTAACTTAGTCTTCCTTATCAATCTAGTTCATGAAATCTACTCATTTTTATGGGTTGGAGTGCCGGAAATATGATCCGATCTGGTAGACACAACTGGCACGTGAGTCCCACAAACGGTACACTAACTCATGCATTACCAAATTTGAATACGCTTCGAGAGTAACACATGTGGAAATACGAGAAGATTCAATGAAATCAAGCATTAAATACAAAAATCAATCAGATTAAACTTGATTGATATCCAGTATCAGATAAAATCATCATTGATCGGCATATTCCATAAACAAACATAGTGTTCATGAGTTATGTAATCTAAATTGGTAAATTATACAAGAATTTACCCTTAGTTAGTATTGAGTTCAAGCTTAATCTTTTTATTTATGATTTTCAACAATCCAAGAACAAACCAAATTTAGAAATTCTATAAGTTTCAAAGCGTTTGTACTATTATGAAAATATGCTTTTCAAGCTATTAAGCAAAAATACTTCCTAAAAAATATATGATAGGAGACTACCTAGTCTCCCTGATCAATACAGTTCATGAATGAAAATAGAATCTCACTCCATTTTATGTACCTGGAACTCACTTGATTATTTTGGTTGTGAATGCAAGGGAATTCATAAATCAAAATCATTCTATTTCTTTTTATTGCATAGTGAACATGTTGGATTTTGTAGAAAATGGTTGTAGAAAAAAAAAAATTGCATACAACATACACTCGTACCTTTTCCTTCAGAAAATCGATAATCTTGACAAAATTATTGAAACTTGGATTTTAGGTGTAATAATGAAGACTTTTTCAGCGACTAGCTCCCAACGCACTGGTACTTGAATAGAAAGAACAACAAAATCAAGTGTAAAGTATCAAGGCCCTCTGAAATCAGGTTTCTGAGACTTAAACGATACACAAGGTTTTAAGAATGAGAGTGGAAGGAAAAAGAGCTGAATATAAAGGGATGGGATCATGGGAATGAAGCATCATTCCAAATTAGAGGCCAGTAAAAGATTACTTGGATTCTTCCAGCCATCTGGAAGTAAAGGACACCATATTCACACAAAAATTCCAAATGAAGCATCATTCAAAATTGGAGGCCAGTAAAAATATTACTTAGATTCTCCCAGCCATCTGGGAGGAAAGGAAGGATTACCTAGATTCTTCCAGCCACCATATTTCACACAAATATTCCCTTAGATCTGTAAATTTTCCCTTACGAGGTACACGCTGCAGATATAGTTCACCTACCGTACTGCATCCATCTCCATTTTGCCTCTCATACTGGTATGAAGTTAACCTCATACGAAACTTAATTAACAAACACGTCTCTTTACTGTAAAGCATTTACTATTCACATGTCAACATACAAAGTTGCACCATCCTGGTGATCACCACCCAAAAACATGTACATGGCTGACTATGCTCTTTAGAAAGGAAAAAAAAAGGGACGAGGATCATTAACTGCAAAATCACCACTACATAGGAAGTTAAAAGTAACAGGGACAGAGTTGGAAAGATCCATCCATTTGGAGAAGCAACATAGAAGTGGGTTTGGAAGACTTGACGAGATCTCATTTGCCCTTTTTGTCGTCTTGTGGGAGTTGTAAACCCATGAGGCCAAGCAAATTGGAAGCAGGACCAGGAAGGCCTTGTTGGCTAGAGAAGGAATCAAGAAGACTCTTTACCAGATTCACATCCACATCCACAGGAGTAAAATCCTCCTCCATATCTTCTGTAGCATTAGACGTTCCCTGTACATACACCAATTCAAATTTATTATTTTATGTTGGACCAAGGTACAAAGAACTATGCATGCATTAATACAAAGATTCAAGCTGAAAAGTAACCTAAATTTTTTGACAAAACAAGAAGAAGAAAAAAACTTTAAACCGATTAATTCATAAGCAAACATGAGACAGACATCATAAAAATATAAAAACTATCAACAGTCTCACCCGAACAAATTGCAAATGAATCGGATACAGACACTTCCTCACGACCAAATACGAATAAAGTGACAATTAGATACTCTCCTAGGAAAAATTGCATATGAAAATAACGGTTACAAGTAACTTCCCAGAGAAAATTGCAAGTGAAAACGTACAAGTGTATCCTATAGTGCATGGCATGCATCTTGGTGTTTGCACAATTGAACACCACTAAAGAACACAGCTTCCTATTTCCATTTGCAAGAGAAGAGAAATATACCTCATCTTTCTTTGGGGCTTGTTCATTAGCACGCACAAAACTCTTCTCAAGTGTAGTACTCTTCAATTCTTCATTTAAAGCGTCAGAGTAAGAATGCATGAAAGTATCCTCTCCATCCTCCATATCTTCAGAAAGTTCTGCGCTGTCAATTTCATCTTCTGAATCATCTGTGAATATAAAAAGTTTAAATACAAAGTTCCCCAAATATAATCAAATTGAGATGTATATAACAACTTTCTCTGATGGATCTCATCGACTATCAAGTTATTTGAGACAAGTATCAATCTCATTTAACATGGAAACTATGGTTGCTAATTATGGCAAAACTATAGTAACATATCATTTTAAATAAACGATGAACCTGAAGAAAACGATGCAGAACTATCTAGACAAAGGATTACATGGGAACATCCATGGCTCTGACAAAATTTAAGGCATCAGCAACCAATAAAGTACAAGAGAGGGAGGGGATGATCAAACAAATGAAGACCCAAGTCAAGCCCATGGCTCATTTTAGCTAGAGAAAGTGGCAGCTGCAACTTCCAAGAACAAGAGCTCAAATGTTCTTGGCTAAGCACGGAAGGATATGCAAAGCTGACCACAAAGCCACAGTTGGGCTTAACCCTCAAATGCATTATCCAATCCAATAGCAACCAAACTAGCATGGATACTGGAGATTTGTCAATCTCTTGGGGAGGACATTGCATCAGTTAATCAACTTTCCAACCACTATCAAATTAGATTGACCGTCCAACTTACCATATCATCAACAATTGGAATAGTTGCATACCTTTTCAAGGTACAAACATCCCACCCAAATATATCTCCCTGCCAACAGACAACTCGCTAGAGTTTGACACAGTTTTTAGGACATTATAAATTTGATACCTTCATGTCTATTCTTGAAGTTTTGAAGTGCTGTTCATCATGTTAGATTTATGTTTTTTATTTAGTGTAGTTAAACCTGTGTACTTGGCCTTCAGTTCTTTTATTCAATATCTTTTCTGTTTTACTGAGAGTTGTATTTCTTCTGATCACATTGTTTGGTTTAAAAATAAATTATGCAACAGCAATTGAAATCCAGTCTATTAAAGGAAAAGATCAAATATGGACATCTTACCGAAATCCAAGTCGGATGAAGACCCTTCTTCAATATCATCATCACTAGTAGCTTCTTCACCACCATGGCTTTTCATCATTGATTCTACATCCTTAAAGAAACGGTCCACATCAAGGTCCACCTCTTTTAGGTTCCTTCACAAGAGAAAACAAAATCACCTTCTCATACCTCAATCGTTAATAAAGACGGCAACTTAAAGTGTGAACAATCCAATACTACAGTAGCTTAATGTGCAAGGCTTCAAACATTATTCACTTTAGATACTTGATAAGTTGCAAACTGAGTCTGTGAAATATATATTACTTGGCAGCACATACTGGAAAGTGATACAAGATACAACCAACTGCTTCATCCAATCAAAAAACTAAAACCCATTCTATAAACCGTTTGGGCAAGTAGAGCTGAGAAATGGGATAAGTAGGCCTAAATCATGTCTTGTGCTTCATATCGTGCTGGTCACTGCATGGCTCTTAATCATTCCCATACATCTACCTATGCCAGGATCAATAATGAAGACCGAATAAAAAAAAAAATGAGGCACATGATTTTTGTGCTTGAGCATTTTTTAGCACAGGCCTGCATGTAAACTTTCTTTTTCTCTGTTCTTTGCCTAGTTGCAAATTCTTATACTTAACCTTATATATATTAGTAATAATTAAGGTGTATTTTTTTTTTTTAAAGAAATGAAGGAAGGAAAACTCATACTAACAATAAATTTATAATCAACTTTGTTTACTATTGAAACTGAAATGTAAGTTACTGTACAGTAATAACACTAACAAGCAGTAAAATAGATGAGTAACTTTAATTGCATTTGATAGTTGTAGATTTTCATTTTTAGTTTTTACTAAATGTGTCATGCCTAGAAGCTAGAACCACATAAAGGCCGTATACCCGTGATGTATTTAACTCACATCCTATAGCTTATGGTCATTTGAACATATCAGGCTTGTGCAACCTGGCTCATTTGTCATTTCACTCATCTAGATGCAAGTAAACCAGATGATTCACTCAAAAAGGCAAAACTGCTTCAGTAACAGGGCTTCCGATGCTTCGAAATTCATACAAAGGATCCATATGGAAATAGGTTTTAGTCTTATAGATGTAAGCACTCCAAATCTATCAAACCATCAGAACTAAGAGCACAAGTTCAAATCATCTGAATTGTAACAATCAGCACTAAAAGAAGATGTCACATCCATGGTAATTGCTCCAATTTCTGTGTTTGGGATAAAATTAAGCGACAACTCATGAAGAACTGATACACAAACATAAGTAACAGATAGGCACTAACCTGTTCTCAGGAACCTCAGCTCCCTTGTAGCTTGACACCTTTTCGACAAAGGCCTGCATGGTTTTTGCTATATCACCAGGATTGAACCCATCAGTGTTAGAGCTGGAGGATGGACCAACATTGTCCTGCTCTTTTGACTTCTGCTTCTTCTTATGTTTTAAATCATAAAGTTCCATCTCCTTTTGTCTCTGTAGAAGTTCAGAGTTCAATTCATCCTCTCCATTGTAAAGCCAAGAATCATCATCAGAAGGTGGAACATCTACACGCTTAAAATCATCCACCGAATAAGGTAAAGCAAGAATCTCATCTATGCGCCTCACTGGAGCACTCATCATCTCACTGCAACAAGTAACACATTAGTTTAACTCCTGACACTAACAGAAAAAGTAACGTTCTATGAACTACGGTACACATCAGCCCCACACCAAAAGAGACTCAAATAACACAAATCACTGGCAATCCAATTGGAGCCTTTACATACTCAGACATATATCTGTCAAATGACTTCCTACAACATTTAGTGGGCATATCATAAGTAACCACCATAGTGTCAGTTCATCGAAATTCAATTACATATTAAAGAAAAATGGTCAATCCAGTAAAGTTGTTAAATCCACAACCTATGTGATATGAAAATGCTGCATCGTTCAATTATACTACCACAATAAGTAAACTTCAAATAGTTATAAACCAGTACCTAGCCCTTGAAAACGAAGCACTACTCCGGTAATACTCCTCCGCATTCTGCATCAACCTCTGGTACTCTTTCGAACCCGGAAGCAACCCTTCAAAGTAACCGCTCCTCTCCAAACTCTCCCTAAAGGCCTCCCACGTACTCCCTTTCCCTTCCAACCCCTCCTTTCTCCTATGCTGATACATCATCTCCAACCCACACGCAATCTTCATCCCCAATTCAGCCTCCACATATGCCGAATCACTCCTATTCGGCATCGGATAACATTTCGGCGCCTGAAACGTCTGCTGCACCAGCTGTGCATACATTGCCCTCGACATTTTCACTGATATACACACCAACTCCTCCTCTCTCCCTCTGCTCAAGAACCTCTCCATCTTCGCCGCATACTTCATTGTATCAATGTCACGGTCATAGAACCCCTCAACCGCCAATGCAACCAGACACGGCTCCTGACTCAACACCTGAGCCACCGCCGGCGGAACCCTAACCCTAACCACATGCATATTCCTCCTCGCCTTCTCCGGATACTCCGAAATCCGGTTCTTCACCGCAGCCTGCACCGGCTCAGCCGCAACCGACTCCTCACCAAACGCCGCAATGAAATTCAACGCCTCTGTCAGGTTAGGGTTCCTGAGGCGGTGCCGGGGGACGATATGGACCTGACCGCGGCGAATGAAGACGCGGTTTGTGCTCGTCTGAGGGTTGAGCCAGCGAGGGAGGTGAAAGGCGGCTTCAATTAGGAGAAACTCGCCGTCGGAGTCCCAGACTCGGATGGAGAGGTCCGGGAAGGTGGAGGAGATGTGGAAGAGGAGGAAGACGGTGAACCACTCGTCGTCGAGGTTGTCGCCGACGCGGAGCTTGCCGTGGAGGTGAGGGAGGTGGGGGGAGCAGAGGCAGGAGGGCTTGGGGGTGGCGGAGGGGGAGAGAGTGAAGGGCTCGTGCTGCCAAATGTAGTCGGAGGTGAAGGGGGTTAGGGTTTGGAGGATTTGGAGGTGGAGGGAGTGGAGCGAGGCGGCGGTGGTGGAGGTGGAAGTGAGGGAGGAGTCCGGGAAGATGGCGTAGAAAACGGAGTCGTCTGGGAGGCGGGAGTTTTTGTGGGAGAATATGGAGGAGGAGGAAGGGTCCAGGTCTGGAGGTGCCGCCATGGTTTTTACTCTCAGTCGGTGAAGTTCTCGGTTTTGCTGGCGCCTCAAAGATTGTTCTGGTGTTTCTAGTATGAGAACAGCAGCGCGATACTCTATTACCTTATATACTTTTTTGTTTTCCTTGTAGAAAAAAAGGAAAATGAAAAGGCACACACCTAACGTGGTATCAGAGCTTGCTTAAAAATCTCAAAATGAATCCCCAATGGCGACAATGTCTGAAATAATAATAGAGAAGTTGAACTCTCTATTAAAACTCATGAAAAACATCAGAATCTGATACAAGAATTATCTAGATATCAAGATTTTCTAGATAAATTACCAGATATATATAATTTACCAATTAGAAAAATTGGAAAACAAAATAGATTATATCAAAGAACTTCCTCATCAAAAGGAAGATAAAGAGCTAACAAATGTTAGCAGAAAAATCAATGAACAAAAGGAAATATTGGATTCTATGAAACAACTACTGAAAGAAAAGAAAAATCTTCCAGCAAAATTCAAGAAATCTAATGGGTTCAAACCATTAGAAAAACCTGTAAAGAATCATGTTCCAACTATGTTTTTCCTATAACCGACAACGAGTTTGACTAGCATCAAATTCGAAAAACCAAAGCATTTGGTAGCAAGAGAAGCTAAAATGATGAGCATTTTTGGGAAAAAGAAAGGAGTACAACTCCTAAATTCATAAGAATTTGAATACAATGAAATAGAACAAGAGGTGAAAAGCTCTTCAATTTCAAAACTAGATTTCAAACAAATCTATAAAAGAGGAAAATTTGAATTGATGGATAGCCACCATTTCAAATTATTGGAATTCACAACTCCGTCTACATCAGGAGAAACAGATCTCTTAATCATCACTCCTCAAGAAGTTGCTAGAGCAAAAGCAAAAAATTATCAATTTATGCATATTAGAGCAGTCCAAGTTGGCATAAAACTTCTTGCCCAAGAAGGCATAAACTGTTCAGTCTTATGTGTCTTACAAGACAATAGACTAATAGATTTTCAAGCTAGTCTGTTGGGAACACTTGAAACATCTTTATGCAATCAAGTAGCATATTTCAACTATTTCTCAAATTTCTCAACAAACTTGAAAGATGTTGCTCACTGTTTAAGGCTGAGAGTCAAAACAGATGGTATAACAATGAAAGAAAATATGTAAGAACTAGCAATAGTATACAGAATATACTATAAACTGATGAGTATCACAGTAGAACCTAAGACAAAGATATCAAATATCCCAAGTGTTACTACCGGATTTATCACCAGCTAAAAGAACCATTCAGAACAAATACATAAAGTTACTTAATTCTAAGTAACTTTTCCTATCGAATGAAAATTATCTGATCCAAAGCGGATATTTATGAAAGTAGAAAGACTGGAGATATCAGTCTAAAGTTCAATAATCACAAAAAAAAAGTGATGTAGGTCCTGAAAATATCAGGATAAACAAGAATTTCAGAAGATGCAATAGCACCAGAGAAGCAAGTAGAAGCGGTATTAAATTTGTCAACGAAGAACAATTAGATGATCCTATTACAGAAGAAGAATTAGAAGCTGATCTAAACATACCAGCAAATATGCTTAGAGCAGAAAAGCTCCATGAACTTTATGAAGAAGCAGAATCCTGCAAAGATACAGAATGATTAGAACAACTAATCAAAAAAATGAAAAACTTCAAAATAAGTAAGGCAAGAAAAGTCATTTCTTATCAAGATATAGAAATGGAAGAATGAGAAAGCTCCAAAACAACTTTCATCACTAGAGAAAAGGGGAAACCAAAACTCCCTATAAAAAGGACACCTATTGGCAGAGAAGAATAAAGAAATTCTTAAAGATTTGTCCCAGAGGACAATCTACCCAGAGTACCAATTACCAATTATGGTATATGGCTGAATCTAGACAAAGCTCTATATAAAAGAAAAACCATTGACCAATGGGTCGACAACCTTATGATGGCTTCTGCCCTAACTCTTGAAAAATTTAAAGCACCAGATCTACAGGTGTATTATGAAACTACTCTTACTGGAATAGCAAAGAAATACTATTTCTCTTTCAAAGAAACAGAGAGAGGAAAAGAATGGTTAGAACAAATCAAGAACTCAAAATCACCATATGATTGTGCAATGCCTCTGTATGACCAATTTTGTGGAGATCTTTCAAACATAAGTGAAAAGGCTAAAGAGTTAGCCAAATCAAACATTTATCCTCTTAAGATCTGCGACATGAGATATTTTGAAGAATATCTAAATGAATTTCAAGAATACTACTGTACTATAGGCGAACAAGAAAATACTGATCTAGTAAATTTATTACACAGGAAACTTCCTGAACCATGGAGAACAACTATAAGAGAAAGTATAGCTGCAATTGAAAGATTCTCAATAGGAGGAGTTGCTGATAGAATCAGGAAATTACTGAAAGAACAATGCAAAGCAAATTCGAAAGCTAAAATGGCAAATAAACAACTCAAAGGAGTTGAAAATTTCTGTTATGAAATTTTAGATATACCCACTAACTGGGGATGCCATGAAGTTAAATTCCAAAAAAGAAAAGGAAAAAATTATTCAAAAAGATTCAAAAGAAATGAAAACAAGAATTGCAAGTTTAAAAAAAGTAGTTCCAATTTCAGAAAAGATAAAAAAGATCCTAAAAAGAAATTTTTCAAAAAGAAAAATCATCAAAACAACCATCAACATAAACCAGAAAGGAAAGCATGGAGATGCTGGTTATGCAAAGCTGAAGGACATTATGCAAATGAATGTCCAGAAAAAAATAAAGGGTCTACAAAAGCTTTATTTGAAGATTATGAGCTTATAGCAGAAACAGCTAAAAGGCTATGAAGTAGGTTATTCTGATGAAGAAGATGATAGATCAGTTTACTCTGCCTGGTCTGAAGAAGAAGAATTCTCATTTGACTCTGAAAGTGCTTTTGAAATAGATTATTTGGAACACAGATAGATAAATATCCTTAAAGTAAAAAACTGGGAAGAAAGCAAGACAAAAAAAAAATGTCTTCTTATAGGGTTACCCCTAGTACTTTCGTTTGTGACTACTGCCTATGTCACAAAAAGAATGGACTTCCTATGTTTTGTGAAGAGTCAAAAATGACTTATCACAAAGAATGCTACATAGCTGAAGCCAGAAGAAAAACAAAAAATGGCGCTATAAGCCAACTGGTAGAACAGGAATATGAAGAATTAATACTTCTGTGAACAGAAAGAAAGAAATTCATAAGTTGAAATTGTTTTAATTAATTCAAAAAACTACTGAAGAAATTGCTCTATCTCCTCCAAAAATAAAAGAAGAAAAGATAGATGAAAATATAGAACTAGTTGAACTAGAAAATAGCCTAGAAGAATGCAAACCATTCATACAACCATTAATACCACAAGAACAGGCTCAAGAACAGTTGCAACAAGCGAAAAACATGCATCTCTACAAGTAGATACAACAACTACATAGAGATTGGATTAAAATTCCCTGATAACAAAAAATATCATCATGCCTTTGTAGATAATGGATCAGGATTCACTGTAGCAAAAAGATTTACAATTCCAGAAGAACTCTGGAAAGAAGATAAGAAAAAAATAGCTACTGGTATTCAATTTGATGGAAGCCAGATTTCCATGAACAAAGTAGTTAAAGATGTTTAAATCACCATTGGAGGAGGAACATTTATCATCAAATATCTCTGGCAGTCGGAAGGCCAAGGTGCAGACTTCCTACTAGGAAATGATTTCCTCCTCCAGTAGAGATTTGTCCAAGATGAAGAAGCTGTTGGCTTCAAAAAAGGAGATGGAATGTTTTGGGCAGGCAGACACAGGCCAAAAGTATAGTTGGTCCAAACTTTGCTATTCAATATCAAAAGTAGCAACAAAATAGTGGTGACCATAAGCACTATAAGCCCAGATTTGAACTTGTGCTCCAATACAAAGAACAAGAAGAACTGCTCATTGCATAATCATCTGAAGAAGAATAAACTAGTGAAGATGAAGAAACTAGTTTCATCCATGAGCATAGCCTCAAGCACATTCAAAACAAGCTTGAATCGCAGAAAATACGTACCCTTGATAAAATCAAGAAGATGCTTGAACGGAACATAGACACTGACCCTCAGAAATTATGGAAAAAGGACCCAGTACGTGGTCTGTGAATTGAGATTACATGACATGAATGCTATATGTCATGTTAAAGTCATTCCTCAATACAAAGAAGAAGATAAAAAAGAATTCAGAAAAGATATAGACGATCTCCTAAAAAAGAGATTAATAAGACTATTTACTAGTCCTCATCATGCTCTAGCATTTTATGTAAGAAACCATGCAGAAAATGTTAGAGGAAAAGCAAGAATGGTGATTGACTATAGAGATGTCAATAAGAAAACCATTAAAGACGGTTACCAAATAGCTTAAGCAAGAGTTCTGATAAATCAGCTCAAAGGAGGTAAAGTCTTTTTAAAATTCGATGCAAAGTCGGGTTTCTGGCAAGTCAAGATGCATCCAGATAGTGTTCCTCTCACTACATTTGGAACACCACAAGGTCATTACGAATAGTTAGTAATGCCCTTTGACTTAAAACAAGCCCCTTCAATCTTCCAAAGAAAGATGGATGACATCTTCAAACATGTTGCTGAATTCTGTATCGTCTATATTGATGACATCCTCGTCTTCTTCAAAAACAGAGAAGAACATATGAAACACCTTTACGAGGTTGTTAGGCTAATAATTCAACATGGAATCATCTTAGGAGAAAAGAAAGTCTTCTTTATCCTAGATGAAATTGATTTCCTTGGTATAAATATCAAGAATGGAGTAATAAAATTCCAACCCCATATCCTTGAAAAAATCTAGAAATTCCCAGATAAAATTCCTGATGCTGAAAGTCTAGAGAGATTCTTAGGAGTCATTAACTATGGGAGAGATTTCATTCCCAAAATCTCATGATTAACTTCAATGTTATCTCCTAAGACAAGTTCCAAAAGAAAATGGAACTTCACAGAAGATGATGAAAAAATTGTGAAACAGATAAAAGCCCTCTGTAAAAATCTCCCTCCTCTCCAACAACTAGAAGAAAATGATGAAATCATTCTTCAAACTGATGCTAGTGATAATTACTGGTCTGGTGTTGTTTTGGCAAAAACGCCTGAAACTAACATTGAAAAGATCTGTAAAATTTTTAGTGGCAAATTCAGCCCTGCAGAACAAAATTATCCTACAGAAGAAAAGGAAATCCTAACAATCAAGAAAACAATTTTAAATTCTTTAGCCTTTTTTGAGAAACCTTTTACTGTACGCACCAATTGTGCTAGAGTAAAAAATTTCAAAAATTTTAAACCAGATAAAGCTGCTGATAGAGGAAGATTAGCAAATTGGCAACTATTTCTTAACCAGTATGATTATAATGTTGAATTAATTGCATGAAACAAGAACTATCTTCCTAACGCTCTAACAAGAGAAATGACAATGTTCAACAGAAGAGAAAGCGATGAAGGTCATAACCCCAGAAACCAGAAACCTGGGAAAGAGCCTGAAGATGTTGAAGAATCAAAAGAAAAAATTCTCAAGAGGTTCTTGCTAAATCCAAAAGGATTAGCCAAAACTGATCAATTCCAGGGCAAAGGATTGGCTAGCCCGTCTCAAACGGCAGACAGTAAAGGTTGTTGCTTTGCCAAAAGCAAAATAACTCAATCTGGACAGACTAGCTAGACAGAGTAACAATCATTCATTTGGGTCAATTTCTATTAGAAGATACTTAAGCATTGAAGAGGCAACGAGTTATTATCTTGTTTTGTGTTTGGATTGCATTGATTTTGTTTTTGGTTTTTTGTTTTTATATTTTGTACATGCTAGGAAATCTGTAGAAGTCATTCATAATAAAGTTTATAGATTTTCATAAATCAATAAAAGTCTGTTGCTAAAATCAATGGTTTTAAGAACTCAATAACAATCTATCAACTTTTTAAAGAGTCTGTGGACTTTTCAAAAAGTCTGTCATTTAAAAAAATTTTGCACAAATCCAAATACAATACACCCTCCTTAAATGTTTTTAGGACTAAATACTGTTTAGTCCTTGAGTTTTTGACCATAAAACACTTCAATCCCTGACCTTCTAATTTCACACGTTTAGTCCCTGTACTTCAAAATTTCAGACCAATAGGTCTTTGTCGTCTAAAAGTCGCGGCGAAATGTCTATTATGCCCTCAATTCTTTTTTTTTTTTAATAAATTTATTCCTTTCTATTTTTTTTATTTATTCTTTGTTCTTTATTTTATTTATATATATATATATATTTTCAAACAGAAAGAAAGAAAGGAAAAAAAAAAACAGAAAAAAAGAAAGGGGAAAAAAATTCCTTTTAGAAAAAAAATAAAATAATTAATTAATTTAAAAAAAATAACTGAGGGCATAATAGACATTTCGCAGTGACTTTTAGACAGCAAGGACCTATTGGTCTGAAATTTTGAAGTACATGGACTAAACGTGTGAAATTAGAAGGTCGGGGACTGAAGTGTTTTATGGTTAAAAGCTCAAGGACTAAACAGTATTTAGTCCATGTTTTTAATTATCAATTAAAGAGACTTTTGAAGAACATGTGTTTAGAACTCACAGAAGGTTAGCCTATCATCAAATGGCCATTTTAGATAACCTTTTGTTTGCTTTTCAGGAAACAAATAGCAGACTTATGTTCCCAGCTTTGTTTGCCCTAGCTGAAGAACTTCATGAAAATGCTAGACCACCATTCGAAGAATTTTAGAAAAAATACTACACAGCAGAGTGCTGTTCATAATGAAAAAAATTCAATATCTTGAAGATCCTGAAAGTGCTAAAGTTCCTATTTTAGCACTAAAATAATCAGAATGGTTCGACTTTCATAATCTTATTGGAAGTCCTAGCTCATGTCCTCCTCAAACCCTATTTATTGTCCCTGGACCTTATGTTGGAAGATATGTAGTTAATATTCAGAGTTAACATCCTCAAGAACACAAGCTCCTCAAGAACACAAACTCTGACTTGTTGAAAATAGTTTTGTCCATAATCTCTGGACAAAAAAAAATGATGATCTCAAAGGACTGCCAGCTATCATAGTCAACACGTACGGTCAAGAATGTTAGAAAAAATGACTGCATTCTTAGATTGAAGTTCAGATCTACTCCACCAGAGTGGATCCAGAAGAAAAATGGCGAAGTTGATTATATTCCTCCATACAATTATGTGAGAATTATTCAAAGAAAATATCTGCAGTATGCATGTGAAGGATATAAGAGCCAACCAAATTCTAGCATTCCATGGATGAAGGCTATGTCTCTAGAATATATCAAAAAGATCATCGAAGAAGATACTGAAAATACATTCCTAGCAACAGGAGAGAAAATTATAATTATTGCTTATGATCATCCTGAAGTCATTAGCAGTGACCATTTTCTATATCTCAAGAAGAAGAAAATCGACTCCACTTTAGCCTGTTTTCAGTGGGTCGAAAAGATTGAAAATGACAACCACTACAAAATATATGAAGATACAGATGTGGAAGAAAATAGAACTACAGCAAGGATGAAAAACAACTCTTTTGTCATTGGCCACAATTCAGAAACAGATGAAAACATGTGAAGGAACAGATGTAAAAGGCACCGAAAGTAACTTTTGCTTTTCATAAAGCAGCCTTTGCTTTCCAAAAAGGAAGAAGGTAAAAACACTTCACCAAGGAGAATCTGCTTTTTGTCAATCGACCTCAATCATCTGGAGCACTCATAAACAGAAAATAATGGAGTTGTCCTGTATATTTTTATGTTTTGAATTCTAGTTTGAGTTCCACTCCCTATATAAGGAGCCTTAGAATTGAGAAGAATAATTTTCTCTCTGGAAGTAAGACAGCCATAGTAGCAGTGTGTTCAATCTTTCTTATAAGAAATCGTGTGGAGTGGTGTGCTTTCATTTCAAGTAAGTATTTGTGATTATACTCATGGATAACTAAACAGCTTTTAGTTGTTTACCTGAAAATGAGGCTCTGAGTTCCTAACTTGTAATTATGTTTAAATAAATAATTTCAGATTGCTCATCCACTTTGTCAAAATTTCAGATTTATGTTTATGTTGTTCATATTATTCTATCTTCTGCCTTTATCCTATACAACCTTGAAGATTAAAAGTTTCTGTTTCAACGAAGAAACTTTTTCTTTACACTGTGTAGAAACAAGCGGCAGTGATTCCACTTGTTTTGAGTAACCGTTAGGTAAAAAATTTTGACATGTTGAAGGCTAGTTTTGTTTTTTCTCAAAGTTTAAGCAACATGTTCTTCCCAGAGAAATTTTTAAATTAAAAGTCAACATAGGATATATTAGGCACTACCCCAAAAGGGAATACCATTTTAAGTCTTTTCCTATTAGATTTGTGTAAAGGAAAATAGCCCTTCCTAACCATGTCTTACATGGCTCTCCCACAGCCAAACACCTGTCTTTTGAATTCTAAAAGAGTTCAAAGTTCTTCTCTTCTTCTGTTTGAACCCAAAATGAACATTTTGGCCTGACAAGGCGTGTCTTGGAGAAATTGAGCCAATATCAGTGGCTCAAGCTATATATTGTCGACAAGTTCGAGATATATTATTTAGAGGCTAAATAAAACCTACCTGTAGAATTATGGAAGATTATGCGAGCTACAAGAAAAGGAAATGATGGAAGCATGGAAATGAAGAGTCAACTTTAGCACATTTTCCTACTTCGGCTAGGAGAAACCGAGCTAAACAAGGAAGGAGGGGCGGCAGACTAACCAAATGAAATCCAAATGAGCTAAAACTTTCCAGATTCATTCTAGACATCCCAAGGATAATTTCTTATGAATAGTATAAGAGCTAGTTTAGAGTGGAAAACCTTCAAACAATCAGTCCAATTTTCTGAAAGACAAAACTGGAAAACCGGACCTGTAAGGAGTCCAGCAGTATTTCCGGCCCAACCACATGGAAGTAAGCTCTGAAATTTTGTCAGAATAATCTACACTCATGGTGGATCATTTAATATGAAGAAGTCGAAAGCCCATTCTGAATTCTTGGTAGAGATATAATTGAAGGAATAAAGGAGCAGAAAGTGACTCAAAATCACTCCAAAACTCATCATTTTCATCTCCACTTAGTGCTCCATTATCTCCATTTAGTGCTCCACCTCCACCTCCATTTAGTGCTCCATTATCTCCATTAGTGCTCCATTATCATGATTTGTTTAAGGCCAACCACTTTGGCATGGTAGCCTATATATAGAGGCTAAAATGAAACAACACAACACACAATTCATCAACTAATCTCTACGACTACTCAAGTCTTCCCAGAGCAACCCCTCTCCTTCTCCTACCGGTGACCACACTCCAGTCCCAGAATCCTCAGGAGCCGACTGTCAGTGCCACCAAACCCTCTGTCAACGTGCTTCGGTCCTAGTCTCCTCGGAAGCCGACTGTAGTACCGCGACCACAACGGTTACGGAACCAGCCAAGCAAGGGTAACGCCCTCGCAAACTAGCCAAGCTAAAGTCACGCTTTAGCAAGTTCTCCCCACTTCCCAGTGATTTTCGCTCTGCTCGATCTACGACGTTGAGTATCGATTGTGTGATTTCGAAGAAGCTTAGCAAAAGTCCTCACCACGAGGCACAAAGAATCCCGCGACGAGGTTGGTGCTCTCCTCGTCCACGATCGCTCAAAAGAAGTCAGGTTTAGGGACACCCCAACGACCGCACCCGAACGGTGCTGGCACGCCCGCGCAGAAAAGAGACTGTTGACCAGCTGCAACAAAACTGGAACCAAACATCTTCTTCGGTTCCTTCTTCTTCTCAGCTCTTGGTTATGGGTTCCTCCACCAATCAATATGGTCGGAAGAACATGAGGGAGAAACTGAGAAACAAGAGGGGTGTTGGGTATGGGTAGGATCTGAAGGTTCTTTCTCAACCTCACCAATGTCCTCCCTCGCGGCCAAAAGATCATGCTCATGGTTTCTCAAGGTTTGCACCAAGGGTTAAAATTTCCTTTCTAGTTTTATTGTTAGACATTGAAGAACCCACCTATTGAGTTGAGAACGGAAGCAATTCAGGATGGACGAAGAGAAGAAATTCTGAAATTCAAATGTTTGAGAAGGGAGAAGGGAAAAAAAAAAAAACGTGTTGGATTGTAAGAGAAACACATCACTGTTGGTTAGGATGAGCTGACCAGGTATGGTCAGCCAAGTATCTTCCTTGTGTAAATGGGCACAATACTAACTTGTTGGTCTGTTTGAGCAAAATACGGAGAGTTTTTGGGTATACGGGCAAAATATTTTAGTAGAAGTTCTGAATGAATCAGTTGGTTTTCACAAAATTGTCTTCTATGTGAAAAACAAAATGTAAATTCAAAATAATTAATGTCTTTTAGTACTTTATCACAAGAAGTTCTGAATGAATCAGTTGGTTTTCACAAAATTGTCTTCTATGTGAAAAACAAAATGTAAATTCAAAATAATTAATGTCTTTTAGTACTTTATCACTAGAAGTTCTGAATGAATAAGTTGGTTTTCACAAAATTGTCTTCCAACTAGAAGTAATTGACAGCATCGATAATCACATGATGTAAGGATAAATGGGTAAATTTCAAAAGAAAAAGAGAGAGACAAAATAAAGTAGATTTTTTTTTTTTTTGATCGAGAGTGGGGTAACAAGTTACCTCGATTACGTTTGCGAGTTACTAAGTATTGTTAACGTTAGTGATCCGTGGGATCTCTAGTTAGCTTAAATGAGAGAGAGAGAGAGAGAGATTGACACGAGATGTATAGTGGTTCGCCTCCGCATGAGCGGGAGACTACGTCCACTTGAATGTTGTACTAGTGTGTTGAGCCTTGCGGCCTAACATGATTACAAAGTTTGTAATGAGATGTTGGATGTTGAATGATGTTTAAGTGGGAGGAGAGTTCATTTTATAGGTGAAGGAATGCTTCTCCTTTACATTTTCTTAGATGTGGGATGACTAAAATCACTATTCTAGTCTAGAAATGCCTAGTTTGTGAGGGCATGTTGGCAAGGCCGGAAAGGCGGCTTCCCAGCGACGGATTTGCGACTTCCGGATACCGTAGCGTAGCTTGAACATAGGGCTACAAGATGCAAGTAGCGGTTGGGCCTCACCATGGCTTGTGGGTGTCCCAAAGAGGGTGTTAATTATGCTTGGTGATGTAGAGAACTAGCTTGCTAGTGTAGGTATAAACAAGTATTCAGATCGAGATCCACGAGAGTATCCCAACAAAATGGGACTAATCCCTCGCCACAGGTGCACGAACTTGAAGGTTTTTTAAACTTGCTGGCCGCAAATTGATTGAAGTTTGGGACCCAAACGCTAGACATAGAAAAGCCGCTCGAGTACTCGACCAACCTTAACTACATCATGTGGTTCTTAAAACTATTTTGCATATTCCTCCTAGAAAAAAGAAAGTTGCAAAAACTATTTTGCATAGAAAAAAGGGAAAGTTGCAAATAGAAGTGGGAGCGTGCAAATCATTTCCGAAAAATAAAAATAAAAATAAATAAAGCTAAAGATCGGCCCGACTCAACGGTCCGCCTCTCCAGACAAAACCCTTCTCCTCCTCCTCCCCAGCTCTCTCTCTCTCCCGATCACCATGTGCTATGGTCAGCAGCGACCCTTCTCCCGGGACACCCCTTCGCCACCGCGTGCCGTCCGATCGCCCAACGACAACGACAACGACAACAACGCCGTCGCCGTCGAAGATCTGCGCGGCCGCCTCGCCGAGACGGAGGCGCGTCTCACCCGCGCTAGGGCTCGCGAGGCCGAGCTCAACCGCCGCCTCGACGAGATGAAACGCTTCGTTTCCGTCATGGAGATCATCGAAACCTACCTCCTCCGACGCTTCCGGGAGCAGCAAGATTACGTCTCCCGCCTCTTCTCTACCTCACGTAAATAAATAAATTATACAAAACCTACCAATACTCCCTTCAATTTCACCAAACTCTTTCTCTGTTCATAGCTTCCCTTTTTTTTTTTTCCTGGTTCTTGTTGTGTTTTGTATTTTATGGAATTACTATTTTTCAGGAATCTACTGCTGTGGAAGATTATTCATGGAAAATGAGATTTACTGATAGTGGTGTCAGTGTGAATGTTGTTCTTTAGGTTGCGCAATTAGAAATAGATTGCTTTTGTCTGGATTCTTGAAGTAGATTAGTGTTCTCTATTTCTATAGAAAGTGATTTCTTTTTGTTTGACTGCTGTGGTGTAATTCGATTCGTTTCTACATTGTTTTTAATAGAGCTGGATTTGTGTGCAAAATGTGAAATATTTTAGTGCAGCTTCATTCGGTTAATGATCACCGGTTTTGCTAATCAAGTGTAGCTATCCACGACGAATTTAGCCACATTTAAAAGCACATTAGGCAGTTGTGCTGTGTAAGTTGGTATTAGGCCTGATGGAGGAGAAAAGAGTAGTCTTTAGTCAAAGCTTCAATGGAGGGCTTGTCATCGAACATAATAGGTACATTCTCTGACCCGACTATTTTTATGGACGGATAGTTTTTCTGGTGATACTATGTTCTTAGAATGGAGAGATGGTTGGTCGGTATCTCCCCAAACTGGGACAGGAGCAGCCTTAGGTTTACTTGTCAACAACCCATCTGGTTATGGCTACCCACTGCCCTTTGTTGTGGATTGTAGTGGGTCTTGATTGATCGGAAAAATCTAACATATCGTTTGTTCTGGCTCTTGTTGAACCAACATGGGAATATAATCTGGTTGAACATGAATGGATTGTTAGATAAAAAAAAATATTGCTTTTTAGAAACCCCAGGTTTATACAAAGGATGTTAGTGATATATGAATTTATTGGCAAGTGACTTGTGCTTTGAAGGTACCCCTCGCTATGAAGCAGCGGCATGAGAATTAGGTTTGGTCTTTGGGTATGCAGAGAATAAGGAGAATATTGAATGGTTATTTGTTATATTGATAAAAAATTCATCTAGTTGGTCTCAATCAACATTATCATAGGTTCAAGTTTGAGGTATTATATATGACTAAGCTCAAGATGCTCAACACAGTGTAAGTAGTTAGTTATGAACTTATGACTAGTTTAATATGCAGTGATTGAGGGGAGATAAGAAATTATGTTACCATAGGCTCACACCAGTGGTTGGCTTTTGGCAACTTTATTTTGTCATTCTAAGTTGGATAATTTGGCTTGAGAATTGCAAAAGTTCACCCTCTTAAGTTTTCTAGTGATATGAATCACTCTGTTATGCATTAGGAACATTGTAAAATGAAAATTATTGACCTTGGATGTTGCCTTTGTGAGAGTGTTGAAGTTCAACCTAGTTTGTAAATGATCAGTTTTGGAGAGTTTTCATGTGAAATGTTCTTCTTAGAGGACATTCATTTACCTTTTAATTAGATATTATCACATGAGGATTTGATTAACATAAAAAATTTTCTAAAATTTTATGAATCACTACATAATAAAATTCAATTCCAAATCCTTGGTTCTACATCTATTATACAAGTGCTACTGTACTATTTGACAAGGACTTCTCTTTCTTTGTATGGTATGAACTGATCAATAGGAGATACTCCATAGAACTTGCTTCTTCCAATTCATTGCTAGACTACAATGCTCAAGGCTTGCTAGTACTAGTTAGTCTTTTAGTGAAAGCCTATCACGAGGAGCTGTTTGTGCTAGTAGCCAAAGAATGTTGTTATGGTTAAGTGAAATAGATGGCTGGCCAAAACCCAATGTTCGGTTCAATGTTGTAAATGGTTTCAACTTTGCTCCTAGGACAAAAGCAGCAATCTTTTAGATTGCAGGTCATGACCAAAATGAGATGGTGGGCAGGATCTCAATCATTTTGTAGCCGGTTTTAGTGATCTGAAACTGCATTGGCGTGAATAAAGAAACTGTGTTTCATGCTTGCGACTTCAGCTGGATATACACAATTTGCTTTACTTCTAGTGGAAATATGACTTGGAAGGCTAAGTTCTTCTTTAGCTACCTAGTGAAATGTAATTCAAGTTGTCTGTATTCTGTGGTTTTCCAGGATCATTTTGGAATCATATTCCCTTTTCTTCTTTTCTTTTGTAGTCCACTGAATTCAAAGAACCAAAAGGTTTAACATTCTCATCTTTAATCTTGGTAGGGCTTATTTTTAACCATGTGCTTGTTGGCCAAAATGGCTTTTTGTTTGGCCTCTACTTTTCCTGCAAATCTGAGTGGACAAGTAGTTGTGCAAATCTTACAAAACGATTTGCAGCTATAATTACTTGTAACATGTTTTCATGATCCTTCTATTTCACGATAACTTTCTGGAGTATGAACTTGTCATGATTAACCTTCTGGAGTTCGGACATTTTGAAAGTTACATAGAAAATCTTAGGATACTAAAATAGGTTTTGTTATTGAGACTAATTATAGGACAAGATAGTGACAATCATCTCTTTTGTGACAAGTCACATTCATAGTGTTAATGTATCAAGCCTCAAACCAAAAGCCAAGTCACTAATTACATTTTGATTATGTTTAACTTAATGTTTAAGCAACAAAGTTCAAAAACACTATCATTCATTATCTTTGAATTTCCGAATCTATCTAGATAACGAATTTCCGACTCTTATCTATAATACTTTAGTAACCATCAATAGGGACCCCATTTAGTACCATTTTTCCACAAAACTATTTTAATGACGTGTGAAATGCACATGCTTACTCTCTAACAAGATTATGTAAGATCTTAGTCAAACCCAAAATTGACCATTATTGATGTGTAGGCTACCAGACTTCACATTTAATTTCATACAAACCATTGTTCAATAATATTCACCTGATTTATAACTAACTAAAAAAATTATACTCAATTATCTTTTATTAGATTTAACATCCAAAACAATTATTTTCAAGTTGAGTTGTTTTCTTTTTCATCTTTAGATCCAACACTTAAGAATAGTGGCGTAGCCAGAAACTTTGTTAAGAGTGGTCAAACTAACATAGCTACTAGCCTACTAATCTACAAAGGGTGCGGCTATTGCCACCCTACCATTTTCTTTGTTCACCCTACTTGCTCATTACACCCTACATTTTAATTTCAATTATTAAATTTACTTATTTAACTCATTTCTCTTTCCAATAATATCCTTATATGACATATCCAATTAGAAAATAAATATTTTTAACGAAAATCTCTCATTTAATTTATACTCATAAAAAAATTAAAATTTATTAAAGTTTCCTAATAAAATCATAATCTGATTTACTCCCATTTTTTAAATTTTTTTCTTTCGATTTCAATGTTTTTTTTTTTTTGATCAGGAATTTCAATGTTCTCTATTTCAATCTATGTAAAAAGATTATACAACTATGATCAATGAAGAAGAGATTGATTTTTTTTTCTTCGGGTTTTAAATTTTTACTTTCGGTGTTCACAAAAAATATTGCAAAGATTTTGATGAAGTCAAAGGTAATGGTTTTATGTATTGAATAACGAATTAACGATGAGGAGGCAACAAAAAGACAAAAAAATAGTAATAAATTCAAATTTGGGTTGAAAAGATAAAGATTAATGTTATCCAATGAGAAATTAAGTAGTCTTTGTATTTAATTAATTACTTATATATTTATTTTTTCTTACATATTTGGATTTTAGAAAATTAGTGTACTTAGTAGTCATTTTGCACTTGGGTAATATAGTCTTTCAATAATTCAAATGTTTGTAGGGTGAACTAAGAAAATGGTAGGGTGGCAATAGCCGCACCCATCTACAAATTGGGTGACCTAACTATATAGAAAGAAAATTTTTATTATCTCTAAAATTTCTTCGTATAATAAATAATCGAGAAAAAAACAAAAAGCGCTATAAATAAGGATAAAATAAACTAGAAGAAATGAGAGAAAATATATACAAAGAAGAGAGATAAACGGGATGTTTTTGCTTCGGTCTCATAAATCAGCTAAAAGCAACTGCATATTTTATCATATTAGAAGGGGCAAATTGAGTCAAATAGTTTATATTTCTCTTATATAAAACCAAAAATCTAAAACATAGTAGACTTGGTCAAGATGGTGAGCAGAGTCAGTTGACCCTTCTAATGCTCATGTAGCTATGCCATTGCTTAAGAATGATAAATATAATTTTCTTCGTCAATTATTGACCCCGTGACCAGGTGAACACGTGGACTTTATAGTGAAACAGTTGAGTTTAAGCAAGAATGTTAACTCTAACTCGTTAGTTAGGTTCTTAATGAGTTCCATACTAATCAACGATTCAAGTAATATGAACCAGAATTAGATGAAACGGATTGAAATTCATACTCCCTCTTTCCTTATTTGATCAAAATTCTCATAAAAAAAGACAAAATTTAAGTTACCAAATAATGAAAGAGAGAGTGCGAAATTCACTCCTAATCCACACTCCCTTAGATGAATGGTACAAGTCTACATCATCATCGTTATTCATCATTCCTCACTGAGTTTTCCATTTTTGTTTTTTTTTGTCTTTGTTTCTGCCAACAAGAACCATTTTTGAAAACGACACCGTGATGGAGCCCTGGCACAAAATAATGCATGCTGCTTCAACGGCCAAAAAACCAGGGCTCTTTCAGTAATTTCCCAACTGAAAGCAACCAGCGAGCGGCAACTAGATCAAAAAGAAGAAGAAGAAGATGCCTCTCAACTCTCAAACTCTCACTCTCACAGTAACATTCACCAGTCGGTGCACTTATCACCATTACTAACATCATCATCAAAGTCCCCATCTTTTGACACCTTTCCTAATACCAACAAATCCAACTCCTCCTTCTTTTCTTCCTTTGCTTTCACTCTTTCAAACCCTTTTGGCTTTTTAAAGTTTGCTCAGCTCACCAATCCGTTACAGTTGTTTATTTTCTAAGTTTCGAGCCTTACCCAGTTGAGAAGAAGCTCCAATGGCAACTGGGTCGATCTCAGATTTCGTAAACAAGGCCGAGAGTGTGAGGGGTCGAGCTGAAGTGGGCTCTGTTGAGTCAAAGGTCGGAGCTTTTGTGCCGAGGAGGGATCACAATCCGAGAGAGCTGAAATCATGGGCGAAGAGAACTGGGTTTGTGTCCAATTTCTCAGGGGAGACGGTGGGGAGTAGCAGTGGGAGGAATGAGAGTGGTGGTGGGCTTGATTTGGAGAGGGGTTTTAGGGGTGGAAGTGGGTCGTCTCCGAAGTTTGAGATAGATCCGGTTCTGGGCCGGACCAGGCCCACTGGAGGGGCTGAGATTGAGCCAGCTGGAAATGGAGGGGTGAGGAGTGAGAGTGAGGAGGCAATGAGGGTGGAGAGTAGGAGGAGGAGGAGTGAGGATGAGCCTGTTTTGGGTAGAGATGAGGAGAGGAGTGTTGGTAATGGGGGAAATGAGAATAGGAATAATGGGAATGGAGTCATGGCAGTTGCTTCGGGGGGCGAGGCGAAGAAGATGGATCAGGGAGAGGAAATGCATTTGTATCCGGATGGTGAAGAAGAGCCTGTTCATGGAGGGTGGGGTAGGCCGTCTGCAATGAGGATTGGATTAAGAGAAAATCTGGGTTTCGGTTAGTATACTTGCATTGTTTTCGTTTTGGTTTGTTGAATGGTCTATGTGAATGCAGTTGCAATTGCTAATTGTTTTCTGGTTGTTGTATGATTAAGTTGTAGAGTCATCATATAAGGCAAGAGATAAAATGAAGTGGATTTGGGATATATGGAAAATATTAATTAGTAATGCTTAAGGTAAGAAATGTTTTGAGATTAAGTTCACGTCCTTCCTTTCGAGTAAAGACAAATAGACAATATCTGTGTGTGGTGGGAGAAAGCCACCCTTTTCTCATACAGTGCAACAGATATGGTCTAGAAAGCAGGAAAAACATAAACTTCATTGGTGGCCAAGTCATGCAGAAAGAATGCAAGCTTGTAATGTAGCCTAGCATTGATTTCTTGAAGGAATCAACATACGATCCAAACACTGAACTTCTAGAGCCGCAGCTTAAAGCCTTGGTGCAAGTTTGCTTCATATTTTTATGTAGTTTGGACTCGAGATATGAAAGCTAAAAAAGATGGTGTGGTCTATACTCTTTATTCAAAGCGATAGTCTATATTTTTGGTAAAATTGATTGGTCTTCTCTAGGCTTAGTCAGTGGCCGAGGGGCACTCCCTTCCTATTACTGATTGTTAGAGCAAATCACTCTCCTACATTGATTTCCTCCCTCTCCACAATCAAAACTGATTGTGTAACCTCTCCACAATCAAAACTGATTGTGTAACCTCTCCACAATCAAAACTGATTGTGTAACTGTAGATTAGTTTTGAATATTTGTATTTATAGCATTGAATTCTGTTGGTAACAGCAGAGCAGATCTTAGCTATATAATTGTACAATTGTAGACATACAGATCAAGGAAAATCAATTTCAAAACTGATTGTGTAACCTCTCCACAATCAAAACTGATTGTGTAACTGTAGATTAGTTTTGAATATTTGTATTTATAGCATTGAATTCTGTTGGTAACAGCAGAGCAGATCTTAGCTATATAATTGTACAATTGTAGACATACAGATCAAGGAAAATCAATTTCAACACTGATTTCATATTTTAGAAATAATGACTTGGAACTCCTGAATCTTGTTGCAAGTCACAAGAGCTTAGCTATTTTTCCTACTCTGATCTGGTTATTTTTCAATCGCAGTCCCACTAATATATTACGGTCTGCAGCACTACTTATCATTGGCTGGCTCACTGATATTCATCCCTCTGATCATTGTACCAACCATGGGGGGAACAGATGTAAGCAAATGTTTTCCTGCATTCATTTTTGTCTTGCAAATTGAATGGGAAACTCACTATATACATTCCATAAATGATCGTAGAAGGATACTGCCACAGTGATCTCGACAATGCTGCTGGTTTCTGGTATTACAACAATATTGCACTCTTACTTTGGAACCCGACTTCCATTAGTTCAAGGAAGTTCATTTGTATATTTGGCACCAGCGTTAGTTATCATGAATGCTCAAGAATATCGGAATCTTACAGAACATGTAAGTTTTCTGTAAGAAGAGTAGTAGTCACAATACCATCAACTGTAATGTTCTAACATCCAGGAATTCCCTGCATCTTGCAATTAATTGATTTGCCACATATTTCAAGAATGGAAGACTTTATACCTTTTATGTAAATGGAGTGACCTTCACTTGCATCTTTAAAGTCTCAAGAACTTCATGGTTTCAATGTTTATTGACTCCTATTTAACTGCAGAAATTTAGGCATATAATGAGAGAACTGCAAGGAGCTATAATTATTGGTTCGATATTTCAAAGCATCCTGGGATTTACTGGTTTAATGTCTTTATTGCTGAGGTAATACAGAGATTACTTGTAAAATTTTGATATTACAGAGATTACTTGTAAAATTTTGATATTGCCTATATTGCAGTGCTAATTACAAAGAGATATAACATATACATATTTCCAAACTTGGCTTAGTGCTATTTTCATTTTTTTTTTCATTTTCTTTGATTATGACAATGTAGTACCAACTTTGGAGAATTTCCATTTGTGGCTTGTGATGGCTCTGTAGCATAGATAAGTTTGATGAGAATACTGGAAAGAGACAATTCTTTTTGCATCTGCATATAACAGGGAATCTAATATATTAACACTTTCAGTTTCAAATTGATTTAATAGCTTATAGTTGGTTGAGATTTCAAATCGTGGTTGCACTTATAATTGCTGAATTGCATCAGCAGGCCTTACTGCATTTGTAGCTAGCTTATATTTTTTGAAATATACATTTTCTCTTATGATTCATTTTTATTTGCTACAATGGTTTCTACTGTTATTTTTACAAGTGTACATCATTCCCCTTCCCCCCCACAACAATCTTCCCTCTAATCTTGATGATCATCCATTGCAGATTGATAAACCCTATTGTCGTTGCACCAACTGTTGCTGCAGTAGGTTTGGCCTTTTTTAGTTATGGCTTTCCTCAAGCTGGTAGTTGTGTGGAAATCAGCATTCCACAGATACTTTTGGTTCTTATGTTCACCTTGGTAAGTGATAATCTGGTACTACATTTGCATATGCAGCCTGTGCTATACCATAGTCGCTTTCTTAAAGAAGTCTATCACATTTTAGCTTCTTAATTCCACTTGTGCTTTTATGAAGTATTAAACTGATAATTATTTTTAATTTTGTTGCTTTGTTTTTAGTACCTTCGAGGGGTAAACATCTTTGGGCATCGTCTTTTCCGGATTTATGCGGTACATATCATACCTTTCTACATTCTGCTCATTTATCTATGAAGCTAGAAACTTATCCAGTCTGGAATGAAGATTTCAACATTTCCCATAGGCAAACACTATCCTATCCTTTTCCTATTCTTCCTGTGGACTAACGAACCACTACTATACTCATATGTGCCGTAATGGGAAGTTGAACGCCCAGCCTATTTCAAGAGAAGGCCCCAGCTACTATTTAACTTTTGGCAGTAAGGGGGAGCCAGAATTATACATATGTAGGGGGGCCAAATGAATGAATGACATAGAACAAGTATTAACCAAGTATGTATGGCTGTTTTTTTATTTTTTATTTGGTGATATGTTCTGCCTTATTCAGTAACTAATTACCTATTACTTACTGAATGGATACTTTTAAGCTGTTGATGAGGGATTCATAATAATCTCTACTGCTATATAGTAAATTTAGACCACTAAATATGGTGGATAATTAAGGTTGAAAATAGTGGGGGTAGCTCCGCCCTGATCTGGATTCGTACTGAGGTCCAAAAGCAAAATACTAATAACTGTTTTCAACTCCTTGTGGGATATGGTAATGGTATCTCATCATCATGGTATTTATTATCTGACTTGGACACCATTGTATTGTTAATGACTGCATGAAGTAATTCTCAGTGAGAGATTTAGAGACTGAAAACCAATGAGAGTGCTCCCCTTAAACCCACCAATGAAATCTAAGGGAAAGATGTTCGTTTTATATATGAAAGTTTACAAAATTGAAATGAAATAGGAAAATAAAAAAGGAAAAGAAATGTTATCATCTCAAATGTTTCTACTGGTAGACAGCACTCGAATTTTCGTTGGTACATGTGAATATTAATTATGACAATAAATTCTGTTGACGTTTTCTCATTTCAGGTTCCCTTGAGCATAATGATCATATGGACTTATGCATTCTTTTTGACAGCTGGTGGAGCATATGATTACAAAGGCTGTACCTCTGATATACCTAGTTCAAATATCTTAATAGATGCTTGTAGAAGACATGCATATACTATGCAACATTGTAGGACCGATGTTTCAAATGCATGGAGAACTGCCGCATGGGTCAGGATTCCCTACCCTCTGCAGTGGGGTATCCCTATCTTCCATTTCAGGACTTCCATTATCATGGTCTTTGTATCACTTGTTGCATCAGTTGATTCGGTGGGTAGCTATAATTCAAATGCAGTTGAAAAATAGTTACGAATATGATGTCACATGCTTGTGTGCGTGGTGTGCACACTAGCACTGCTTGCGTCATGTAATTGGTAATGCAAATGTTAGATTGCTAAATTTCCTTGTTTCTCAATAGGGAATTAGTTTTTGCCATCCTTTAGTAGTGATATGATTTTTTGCTCTAGTGAAAGCTTTGTAGTTCACATTTTAATATTGCTAAAGCAAATCTGTATCTGTACTTTAAGCTAGTGAATGAGCATAAAGATGGAATTACCAGCATGACACTGATGCATGCGATGAAATTACTTGTCCAGGTTGGAACATATCACTCTGCATCTATGCAAATTAATCTGAAGCCTCCAACCCGAGGAATTGTCAGCAGAGGAATTGCATTGGAGGGATTCTGCAGTATATTGGCAGGACTTTGGGGTTCAGGTACTGGGTCAACAACCTTGACAGAAAATGTTCATACAATCAACATAACAAAGGTGGCAAGTCGAAGAGTTGTGGAACTTGGAGCAGTTTTCTTAATCTTCTTCTCATTCATAGGTAAGTATTACAAAACATCAACATTTTAGTGCATGTAATTATGTTATCAGGTCCTAGTTACTCTATACGCAGCTTGTAATGGATATTAGTACATGTCATTTGTTGTGTTTGATTTCATTTATTGCATTGGTGTCATTTGGTGCACTGGTGTCATTCTGAATAAGCTGCATTGGTGTCATTTGTTGTGTTTGTTAGGAAAAGTGGGTGCCATTCTTGCCTCTATACCACTGGCCTTGGCTGCTTCCGTACTCTGCTTCACATGGGCCCTTGTTGTGGCATTGGGTCTCTCAACGTTGCAGTATAGTCGAGCAGCAAGTTTTAGAAACATGATGATAGTTGGCGTTTCATTGTTTCTTGGTTTATCTATTCCTGCATATTTTCAACAGTATCAACCAGAATCCAGCTTCATACTCCCTAGCTACTTCATTCCTTATGCAGCAGCATCTAATGGACCGGCCCGCACCGGTAGTAAACAAGTAAGAAATCTATTTCATCGTTTCTTTTTCTTTTTCTTTTCTTTTTTGTCCAAATTCATGAATATCAGATTCTTCACCCTCCAAAATAATTGAAAATTGAACAGCAAAGGGAAACAAAGAGCAGAATTTCTACCAAAATAGGGATAAACTATGACATAGAAACTTCATTCTGAATCTAACTTAGGTTGCATTTGAGGCGTAAACGCAAAAGCAAATATAACTAGTAGCTAGCACAGATGTTTTAAGGTCACATAAGCCATCATAGAATACAACGTAATCTGGCCGTTCAGATAATCTACAGAAGCCTAATTCCAGGTTAGGCCCAAAGTGGGTAAGACCATCTTCAGACAGTACATTCTCTGGATCAGAAGAGATGACTATGCAGAGGATTAGTGTCTTTCCATTGGCCATGCACCATGGTCACAATGAGGGAAAAATTGGCCTCAACTATTATTTTAGGATAGTTCATCTCCCTGCCAAAACAATATTTAGAGTAACCAGCCGAGGTATTGAACCAAGGAGGAACACTTAACTGCCAGATAAATAGATAAGACTCCACTGAATTGCTTGGATAGAATTTCGATAAAGATGAACATAATATAAGACATACTGGAGTCTGGAGTCTATGTTTTATTATGTAGAGGCATGCATGTTTTATTGTCCAAGCATTTTCTATATGTAACTTCGAAATTCGTTTACGTCCTCTGAAGTTAGATTTGAGCTCATTTGTAGTTTAAATTTATGGCAGCTTGACTTTGCTATAAATGCACTTATGTCTTTGAACATGGTGGTGACACTCGTGGTAGCATTGGTACTGGAAAACACTGTCCCAGGCAGCCGTCAGGAACGAGGGGTGTATATATGGTCAAAACCAGAAGACATAAATACCGATCCATCTTCACTTGAAGATTATTCCTTGCCAAGAAAAGTTTCCAGATGTCTTTGCCGCTCTAATTGTCTGGGCGTCTGATTTCAAGCAGACTACAGTATGAGCTCATAGAAATACCCCGAGTGAGGGCACTCAAGATTGGATTCAGTAAAGACCCCGAGTGAGGAGACGTGATATATACACATTAGCAATACCTTCCTACACCAAAGTGGAGAAGTTGTACAATTACAAGGTTAGAGAATAGTATGCAATATTGGGATTCAAATTTGTACAATAACTTAAACAAGGGTTACCATTTAGCTCTTTTTAGAACTCACTCCTTAATTAACACTACTTGCAATTGAGTATTCTAGTTCTAGTGTACGTTTCTACCCTAACAATAAAATGGCATTTGAAGTAAAAACGATTTTCAACACCTGAAGAGGAGTCCAAGTCCCTGCTAGAGATGTCACAACGGTCTCATGTCACTGACTCGTGAGCTTCCTTCAAATTATTAGAGAATGGACCTCCTTGACTGTATTTTAAGAACTTTGTAACCCTATATACTTATAGACCTATGCCTCCTCACCCTAACGGCCTAACAACACCCCCCCTCCCCCCCCCCCGGGCAAAGGGTAGCAATGTCTTTCACCGAAATCCGCAACACAAGAAGGAGGAAAGAGAATAAAGGCAAGTAACTAAAAACACAGGAGTATTTACCCCTTAAATTTCTTTCATTCAGCCATAAAATCTAACTACGAAATAGACATTAGTAAGGGCTTTAGCTCAATCTTCTGATTTTATTATTGCGAGTTCTCTCTTGCATGACTGGCAATTTGGTCAGCTTTCTCCTTAATCAATTTAAGCTCTTTCATTACTATCACCATATACGGTTCTCTAAGATTATCATCCCATCCCTGAAAGGAAGTACACCTTTCAGACAACTTGAGAAGTTCCTCAACCAATTCCATCGGCCATTGACCAGCTGTCTCGTCTAGAAACCGAAGCTGGACATAGGTTTCAGACAAATAATAAGTAACAGTACTAGTCCCCTCATATCCACCTAATAGATGCAGAATCAACTTCCCAAAAGCCTTCACATCCTTTACCAATTCGCTTGTCCGGTACACTTCAGGCTGCTCAAGATTAACCTTGGCAGAGATTTCACTATCGATGAGGACGTTGGATGCACTGAGATGACCCTGAACTATAAATCCAGGCTGAAGCTGGTAAAGGTAGCACAAAGCCGAGCAAACATCAGCAGCAATAAGGATGCGGTCTTGCCATGAAATATTTCTTTTGAAGTCATCGAAGCAGCTATTCTCCATATACTCATAAACAAAGCACCGCATCTCGGAGCATATGCCTTTCATGGCAAGAATATTAGGGTGTTTAATCTTGCCGAGGGATTCAACCATGTCTTCGAAGCAATATTCCTGTGCAAGAAACTTGATTGCAACTGTTTCGTCTTTAATTGGAGCTATGAACACACTGCTCCACATGCCTTGAGCTTGAAGTAATACCGGGTCAGAAAAATCATGAGTAGCTAATTTAATCTCTTCGGCCGTGTACTCCCTCAAGGTGTTAGGACCGCATTGTTTTTCTGCTCGTCGGTGTTGTCGCCGGTGCAATTGAAAAATTTCTCTAAGAGATTTGAAGATTTTCAATGCTTTTCGTCGACGACCAAACATGTTGGAAAATTTGTACAAAGCGTTTCTGAAGGCAATCAGGGCCACCTAGTACGAGAGGTATTTATAGGCTCTTATTTGCCGCGGAATTTTCCCGTTTCTCATAGGAATAATCTGGATTCTGATGTGTCTGTCCCACGTACACTGCTTTTTGCTTTAATTTTTAAGGGTAAGATTTGCAATATATTCTTATTCTGTCAATTAGTTGATTTAATGATTGGTTAGAATCTTTTATAATATTCTCTTAGAATCTTTTATAATATTCTCTTATTAATTGTCTTACTTGTGATTTGTGAAACAAATTAGGATTCCGGAAATTTTAAGTTGCAATTGATGTCCTTATATATGCCTAATTCAGATTTCAGCAAATTAATTGATTTTTATGGACATGCTCACCAAGTTCTGCATATGATATTATGAATGCTTAGGCATGTGCTCCATCTCTTCGTGCTGTCATTTGATTACATTCTCTACCTTTTTATATATATATTTTTTCTTATTTTCACCTTGGTGAGCATCTGTTCCGGTGTTAGTATGTATGATCTTGCAAAATTTATAAAAAGAAAACATTTCTTTGGACTATAACATAAATTCTTCTCTCTAATCTAGTTAATATACTGTATACGTGTGTGTGTGTGTTGTTCATATAGTGAACAACACTACAAGAGCTCTCTTATATATGAAAAAAGTCAGTAGGTACCACATCGATCGGCCGAATTATGGACTTGGCCAGGCGGGGGATCAAACTACATGCAGGATTGTTATAAATCTTACGATATAACCACCTGGTTGTTGTGAGATAATAACATCGAATAATTTTGAACAAAAAAAGTGATTTATATACTTATTCAATTGCAGTTACTCACTTCCGAATTACCACCTAGCTAGGTTCCTTACATTACCATCCAAATAGTACCATTGATGATTTTAGGCCATCTCCCACGGTAGGTTATAATCCCAAATATAGCCTAAAACCTCCTCCCACCGTAGGCTATTTCCCAAGGATCAAGAAAAAAATTTAGCCTTTCCAAATTTCCTAACCCAAATTTGGGCTCAGTTTTGGTAACCCAAATTGTGGGCCCCATTGACTTTTTTTTTTTGTTTCTTTAAGAATATGTATTTTACATTTAAGAAAAATCATTTTTCCTATATACATGGGTTATTTATAATCTTACTAAATATTAAAATTACATCATTGTAAATATCTTGTTGAGATGTTCAATATGAGCCCAATATTTGATATGTTTAGAATTTTTCAAATAAATTTGTAATCATTAATTTTATTCCATTTAACTAAATCGACTAGTTTTATTAACGCAAATGTATAATGTTTACAATAGCTTGATTTTTATCATTTTCAAATTTGATTTTTGGCTTACGGAATTTGGCCTATGGTGGCAGCATTGTTTTTTGTTAGTAGGCCAAAAAAGCATATTAAGGGAATATTCTATTTTTGGCAGGCTAAAACCATTTGACTTTTAGCCTACCATGGAAGATGCTGATAGGGTAAATCTATATTTACTTGGAATTAAAACCCACTTTGCCAATCTTGGATGAGAAACAGAAGGGTTTGATTGGGCCTAAGAACTTTATGCTCAAGCACCAAATTTGTCATTGGTGACCTATAACTTCCCAATTTCAACCATTTCGCTATGGCTTTTCGCTCATAGGAATATCCGTCAGCCGCCACATGTGGATCCTTCATTACTTCCTGCACGTAAAATAAATATCGATTACTTGAGTATTTGCTCGATGAAGGACAATATTAGCTGGTGTCTAGATAGTGAGGTAGTCACTTAATTAAATAGTAGTTTATTTGCACTTCTAATTCATACTCCGAGAAACATTATGTGTGCTCTATAATAATACTAATTTAGCAATGCAGGATGCCAGGATGATGATTTCAGTGTGTGAATAATAGCTTTGAAAGTTTAAATTAAAAACTATCTAATTACCTTAAATATTGGGCAGATGAAAGCATTTGGGATGTTGTTGGAATCGTCTACATGAGCACCACCACAAAACGTTTCATATGTCCTTGACCGCTGTTGATTATATCATCAGCATTTTCTCGAATTTCATTAAGCTCTTCCCTTACTTTGAGCATATACGAAGAGTCCTTATAATCGCTAGGTTTAAAGGAATTACAAGTTTCAGACAACTTCAGAAGTTTCTCTGCCAAATCCATTGGCCATCGACCAGCCCTCTTATCCAGTACAGCGAAGAGATCAGAGAGACAGAGATCTCCCCCAGTCGCAGTCAAGAGACTCAAAATCACCTTCCCAAAAGCCTTTACATCCCCTTCAAAATTGCATTTACCGTCGTACTTTTGCTCAACAAAATCCACCTTGGCGACGAGGTTGCGATCAATGAGGATGTTGGATGGGCAGAGGTGGCGTTGACCTAGCACACAACTGGCCTCGTGAACGTAGCACACAACCGAGCAAACTTCTGTGGCAATTCGAATTCGATCGTGCCACGGGATGGTTTTGTTTTTAGAATTCTCATTGGAGGATAGTAAAACGTCCTGCAGGCTACATTTTTCCATGTATTTATATACAAAGCACTTCAACAGTTCAACTCGGAGCAGAAGCCCTTCATGCGAAGAAGACTACGGTGTCTAAGCTTGCTGAGGGACTTGACCTACATATGGAATAACAAATATACAATGTAAACATTACTAACAGCGTACATGCAATGTATATATTGATCAAGGGATAAGGGATTTGAACTTCATGTTGGTGTAAAACACAGTTAGCAAAGTTAGTTAGAGGGTTGAATCATGTTACACAGATGATTGACAAGTGTCACAATTATGAGCATTAGATTAGGTCTTCTGTTATAATAAATACCCCATGTCCAGCTGTAATAACTCTTAGTGGTCCAAAAATCATTTTTACCAGAAATTAGTTACAGACGTTTTCTCTCTCATTTTCGTCTCCTTCAAGCTTAGCTTTCATGGTATCAACAGCTCAGGTCGATCGGTGACCTCAAGCACCAAGCTCGTTCATCTTCTTCGTCAACTTAGCTCTTCCTTCTTGAAGTCTCTCCAGTGTTGATTCACACTTCGTTCTGCAAATTTTACGAGATAAGTAAAGTTGTTCATCAAATTCTTCCAGATCTAGCAGTATAATTAGTTGAGTTGTGTTGTTGATATTATCATCGAAGACTTGGATTTTCATATAGAGCAATTGTAGATTTGTTTGACATACTCTATTTTCTGGAAAAGTTGTTGATTCACACTCAGAAACCCTAAATCTTGAGAAGTTGAAGAAATCAAGGAATTAGTACGTGCAAGTTTTTTAGCTACTGTTAGTCTTGATCTTGCCTCAGTTTGTCTGATAATACTACAAGATCCAGGTTCTTGACGATTGTTCAGCTTAGAGTTCATTGTGACTTCTTGTACAAGTATTAAACCTCATACTCTACTAGGTCTACTCATGGCTTCCACTACTGTTTTTTTTTTTTTTATAACTTTTTTTTTTAAATTTAAAGATGATCAAAAGATTTCACTCCTATCCCCATGGTGACTTGAACCCATGACCTGGATCTTAGGTAGTGGGTGCTCTAACCACTGAGCTAACACCACTACTGTTAACCTGAGGAATAAGTTTGCAACTCCAAATAGGCATAATATACTGCAATTAAAATCAAATTTACAAAACCTAAGAAAGGGAAGTGATAGCATTGAGGCATATCTTGACAAAATTAAGGCTGCAAGGGATGCATTAGAGACTGTTGGAGTATTTCTTGATGATGAAGACATTGTTGTCACTGTTCTAAGAGGTCTTCCATCTGAGTATGCTGCAATTAAAACAGTGATAAGGGCTCAATTTGTCAGTTGTTCTGTACCAGAGTTAAAGACTTTACTCAAGGCTGCTGAAATAGACATAGAAAATGAAGTTCAAACAAGTCTAAATGTTCCACTGTCTGCAATGGTTAATTGATTAAAATGCCCCTGCTTCTACATCAACTGCTAGCACATCCAGTGCTCCTGTTCAGAATATGGCATCTACCTCAACTGCTTCTGTTCAACAAACCCCATCTGTTCCTGCAGTTCCTCCTGGCTTCACACCAATTTCATCACAAACTCAGTACATCCCAATTCCAGCTATGCCATATGGCTTTCCATTATTCAATGTTTTTGATCCAAATATGTCTATGACTGGCTTCCTTGCTGGAAGAGGAACTCCAAGGTTTAATGGTGGCAGGAATAACTATGCTCACAATGGCAACACTGGTTTCAATAATCTTGGCAGAGGCAATGCAGGCTTCAACAACAACAATGCAGGCTTTAACAATAACAATGCAGGCTTCAACAACAACAATGCAGGCCTTAACAATAACAATGTAGGCTTCAGAAATCCCATCACATGCCAGATCTGTGGAAGAAATGGTCATGGAGCTAGAACTTGCAGGTCTCTACCCAACATCCTGAATCAACAACAAGGAACCTTCAATCAGAACTCAGGTGGCTGTCAAGTCTGTGGGAGGTTCAATCATACTACAAAAAGATGCTACTACATCATAGGCTTTCCAAACCAACAAAACCAAACTCCAACTCAGGCAATGGCACCTCAACCAAATGGAATGATGACTGGAAATGCAATGTTGGTTGCTGCAACTCAAGCTGCTCCCCAATACTGGCTAGCAGACACAGGTGCCACCAATCACATGACCAATGAAGTTCAACTGCTCAACAATGTTGCTCCTTACCCTCATGCAGATGCAGTTCAAGTTGGTAATGGTAAAAAGCTTAATATTACACATATTGGTAAAGCTATGCTGGGTTTCTTAAAATTGCAGAATGTGCTGTTAATACTTGAATTAGCAGCTCATCTGTTATCAATTTATCAACTCTACAAGGATAATAACTGCTCTGTGTGGTTTGATAAATTTATGTGTGTGATATAGGACAAGGTGTTGGGAAAGATATTGTACAAATGACTGAGTAAACAAGGCCTATATCCCATTCCCTTTGATTTGCCATCTCTCAAGACCTCTACAAGTTCTGTAGCTGCAACTGATGTATCTGGTGCTTCAGCTTTTTTGGGAAAGTGTATAAAACAGTCTCTCTGGCATCAAAGGTTTGGGCATCCATCCAATGAGATAGTTAGTAGTATGTTGAATAAATGTAATATTCCATTCCAGACAGAATCAGGATCATCCATATGTGAAAGTTGTCTTCTAGGTAAATTCCACAAGTTACCATTTTCAGATTCACAAACTAAGAGTGTTGCTCCTTTTGAGATTGTCCACTCAGATGTATGGGGGCCTTCACCTTGTGTTTCAATTAATGATGGCTATAGATATTTTGTACTCTTCATTGATGATTGTACTAAGTACACTTGGATGTTTCCAATGAAGTATAAGAATGAAGTGTTTGCTTACTTTCAGGCTTTGTATAATTTTGTTCAAACTCAATTTTCAAGTGTTATCAAAACTCTAAGGACAAGTGGTGGTGGTGAATATGTTAACAATGTCTTCAAGAGTTTTCTTAGTAGCAAAGGAATTGTTCATCAGATATCTTGTCCTTATACACCTGAACAAAATGGTGTCTCTAAAAGGAAAAATAGACACATAAGAGAGACTGCAGTAACTCTACTTCAAACTGCCTCTCTTCCAAATCCTTTTTGGTACCATGCTTGTGCTCTTAGTACTTATCTTATCAACAGAATGCCAATACCAGTCCTTAAGATGCAATCACCTTTTGAGAAATTATACAAGTCTCAGCCATCTTTAGATATTCTCAGAGTATTTGGTTGTGCATGTTATCCTTTACTAGCCTACAGAACAGATAAGCTTCAACCGAAGACTGCAAAGTGCATTTTTCTTGGTTTTGCTACAGGATATAAGGGCTACATATGTTACAACATGCAAACTAGGAAATATATTATCTCCAGGCATGTGATATTTGATGAAGGACAATTTCCCTATTCTGCAACTGTGAAGATTCAACACCACAAGTCTGGGATGCCTACATAAAGTGATAGCTCCATTCCATTGCCTTGTTTTACTCATACTCAGTCCACAAGACAGTATCATGCTCCTACACCTATCCTTCTCACACCATCCAATTCAGGTAAGTCCTTTTCTAATCACTCTCCACACTTAGCTCCTCCTACTCATTCAAACAATATTTCTCCAAGTCCACAGGGTTCTCATTCTATGTCTCCAGCATCCACAAGTTCATCTGCTATGCTAAATGTTCCACCAACTCCATCATCTCCTGCTGTTAATGCTTTTGATCCCAATGCACACACTGTGATTCATTTTGGTGAAGACAATGGCACCTTGAATGTTAATGCTCAACATGGTGGTGGAAATATCTCTCTCATCCTTGACTGCAGCCCTTCAAGACCAAGAACTCAGGTCTCAGAGGTCAATATTCTCCATCCAGTCGAAGGGTTACACAATGTAGTTCACAATGACCACACTATGCTTACAAGGGGAAAAAGAGGCATTTCCAAGAAAAAATGTTTTCTTTCTGCTGTCTCTTCTTCCTCTACAGATTCAACTGATCTAAGCCAAACTGAACTTGTCAGTTATAAGCTAGCTCTCAAGTTTCCTCAGTGGCAACAAGCCATGCAAGAAGAGTACAATGCACTTATGCAGCAACAAACATGGACACTGGTGCCTCTACCTCCTGACAAGAACCTTGTGTCATGCAAATGGATCTTCAAAATTAAAAGAAATGATGATGGCACCATTGCTAGACATAAAGCACGATTAGTTGCCAGAGGATTTAGTCAAGAATATGGTGTTGACTATGAAGAAACCTTCTCTCTTGTAGTTAGACATACAACTGTCAGACTCATGCTTGGTCTAGCTGCACACTATGGATGGAAATTACATCAGATAGATGTTAAGAATGCTTTCTTGCATGGTAAGCTACATGAAGCCTAGTTGGTTGTCTACAGTATCTAACATTTACCAGGCCAGACATTGCGTTTAGTGTTAACACTGTTTGTCAATTCCTTCATACTCCCACTGATGCTCATCTTAATGTTGCAAAATGAATATTGAGGTATGTCAAAGGCACGCTGCATCATGGAATTCTATTCAAGAGACAATCTCACAATGAACCATTGTGTTTACAAGCCTACTGTGATGCTGATTGGGCTGGAGACCCTAATGATTGACAATCTACAACTGGTTTTGTCATTTTACTGAATCAGTCTCCTGTTTCATGGTGTAGTAAAAAGCAAAATGCTGTTTCTCGATCATCTACAGAAGCAGAATATAGGAGTATGGCAGATACTACTTCTGAACTTCAATGGCTCAAGCATTTGCTCACTGATTTGCAGCTTCCACTTTCTCGAGTTCCAACTCTTCACTGTGACAACATTTCTGCCTTAGCTTTAGCTTCAAATCCTGTGCATCATTCCAAGCTCAAGCATGTAGAAGTTGATGTTCACTTCACCAGGGATAAGGTTAAAGATGGCTCCATCACCCTCCAGTTTGTCTCCACCCTTGAACAACTTGCTGATTTGTTTACCAAAGGCTTGTGTTCTCCTCAGCATGTGTATCTCTGTAACAGCTTGATGGTGGTTTCACCTCCATCCAGCTGAGGGGGGCTGTTAGTGTAAAACATAGTTAGCAAAGTTAGTTAGAAGGGTTGTTAGAGGGTTGAATCATGTTGCACAGATGATTGACAAGTGTCACAATTCTGAGCATTAGATTAGGTCTTCTGTTATTATAAATACCCCATGTCCAGCTGTAATAACTCTTAGTGGTCCAAAAATCATTTTTACTATAAATTAGTTACAGACGTTTTCTCTCTCATTTTCGTCTCCTTCAAGCTTAGCTTTCACTTCGGACCTCTCACAAAATACTAAGTAGAGAGAAAAGTAGCGAGATCTGAAAGAATTTCAAAATCAGTATCCCTACCATATGTTTGAAGTGATCTTCTTGGTTACCAATGAGGAATTTGATTGCAACTTTGTCATGTTTCAGACGGCCTATATAAACGCAGCTCCAAACGCCTTGAGAGCCAAATCTCAACCGCCGAGAAAAATTATCAGTAGCAAGTTTTATCTCCTCGGCCGTGTATTCCATCAATATGACCTATGACTTTTCCTTTATTGATATGTTGTTTGTAGGAAAATCATAAATCTCTCAAAGATAAAGGATTGAGCTAATAAAGGTAGGAGAGAAATTGATATAAAGTGTGTGAAGTTCCTCCTGAAGGGTAAACATCTGGAAATCCTAATTTTACAAGGTTTTAATGAAAGGGTGATATGCAGATCATGCATTGCATCTCTAATATATATCTTCTAAGGACAGGGTTTTTTTTTTTTTTTTAACATTTAAGGACAGGGATTATAGATTATGCTAGGAAAGAGATATCTTTTCAGAGAAGGACAGGGATTATAATCTGCATCAAATGGGTAATAGTACTATAGAACGCTTTGCAAGACTCTGCTCCCTACTGAAAGTAATACTCTTCATCTCTACTGTGAGATGTTCGTAATGTAATGCTATGACTTTGCTCGCCAAGTACCATGGAAGTACCTTTAGGTAACTCTCTTTCTTCATGATCTAGTACTGGTCAAATTTCTTAAAATAGACGACTGTGTCGCACTGTCGTCTGTTATACTTGACTTTTTTTTTTTTGAAATAGAAATTTGTCTATCACGCATGTTAAATCTACAATGGTAGAAAATCGTTATATATGCATGTACATTAAAGAGTAAAGGTTGACATTATGAATACATGCATAAACAGTACTCGATCTTCTTTGAATGTATATGATGATTATGTGTTATTGTTGACAAGGGAAAGATTATAGGCATACATGAGCAAATACCACTGAAATTAATTCATCCTTGATTCGAAAGTCGATACAAGATAATCAAGTACTATTAACAATTGGAAGTCCAACCAACAAAAATACCAGATAAAAGCTCAAGAAGTATCAGACCGACCAAGTAATAGCCTTTTTAGTTCCAATTACTTCAATTAAAAAGAAATTATGGATTTGGATAAGGAATTGATCTTTCACGATACCAGTCTTTGATCAGAAGCTTAAGGGTACCATTAGGGGTAAGAATTTTATTCTTGAGCTTCAAATTGGTCATTGGTGATGTGTCGTGCCCGGTTTGGAACCATTTCTCTATGCCTTCTCGCTCATAGGAAAATCCATCAGCAGCCACATGTGGATCTTTCATTACTTCCTGCACTCAAAAATAGACTACTTGATTAGTTGCATGTTTTGACATTACCTAGCAAATATTCAAACAAATAAAAAGTTACCTTATATATGGGGCAGTAGAATTGTGTTGGAATATCAGAGTCCTGATCTCTACCACTGGTAACTAGATCATTTGTTCCTGAACATCCTCTGACAATTTCATCAGCCTTTTCCTTAACATCTTTCATCTCTTTCACTATTACCACCATAATGTACTTTTTCCTAAAATCATCTCTAGGATTACAGTCTACACAGCGTCGGCACACATTCATCAATTTCTCAGCCAAATCCATAGGCCATTGACCTGCCGTCTTGTCCAAACCGTGGGGCAAACCAACAAACCATCTAACATAACAGTAAGAAAAACAATTTCCGGGAATGCCAGTTAAGAGATTCAGAACCAGATAGCCAAAGGTCTTTACATCCCATGCAAAATCCGGCTTGTCGCATATTTTCAGCACAACATTGATTTTGGCATTAAGATTTGGATCAATAAGAACGTTGGATGCATTGAGATAGTCAGGAATAATACGTTCACCCCTAGCCCTGTTAATAATGTAGGACAAGGCCGAGCAAATTTGACTGGCAATACGAATGCGATCGTGCCAATGAAGGTTTTGCTTGACGACCTCGTGCAGCACGCGACTATACTCTACATGTTCATAGACAAAGCAGTTGAGCTCTGAGCAGAAGCCCAACATTGAAAGAAGGTTACGGTGTCTAGTTAGTCCGAGGGACTTAACCTGCAGATGTACGTACATACATTATATATCAATCATAGCAGCGCAGGGATTGGAGATCATAATACCAAGTGACCGACTCGACTCATTGGAGAAGCTATAACCCTAATCAATCATCCAAAAGTGAAAGTGACGACAATGAGAAGAGAAAAGTTTACCCTAGATGTAAGACCACGTTCTTCGGGGGAGGCGAGGAATTTGACGGAAACTGCTTCATTGTCAACATAGCCTTTATAAACACTGCCCCAAATTCCTACAGACTCTGATCTCAAACGCCAAGAAAAATTATCAGTAGCCAATACGATCTCCTCGGCTGTGTACTCCTTAAGCGTGGCCATCTCCTCGGCTACTAGCTACGACTTGTCTGTTTGTGAACGATCGGGATTTAGAGGCTTGCGAGAAGAAATCAAAATCCGGTGATGAATTATGCATCTAAAGGTTGATCAGTCTTAGATCTATAGATCTTGAGAGTCATGACCCTCAGATCCGTCAAAGTGAAGAAGATGACAACTACAGAGAATGAGGATTGGGGACGACACCAGAAGAAGAAGAAGACTCCAAGTCTCCAAGAGACCAGAGAAATATGAGAAAAAGTACTTTATTTATTAATCGTTTGTACTTTGTACATTATGTAGTGAGAATAAAGTTTGTATTTTGTACATTATGCTGGTCGCACTGTTTATCATTGTTCACAAAATGAAGCGAGGGTTTTACCCCTAAGTTTTGACTTAAATTATAATTCTGCCATAATCTTTCTTTTTTTTAACAATTCTGCCGTATTTTTATTTATTTTTATTTTTTTTTTATAAGGGAGAACAATTCTGTTTTGTATTTGTAAATTTCTACAAATCATGAAAAAAGTTTATTTGTTGTTGTATCCCATTTGCTAATCTATTATTAACATTTAACAACAAAACAAATCATATTTTAAGTAGCGCTTATGTTTTTAGATTGCGAGTATTCATCTATTACATATGAAACTTAAAAAAAAAAAAAAAACCCGCAGCATCGCGCGGGTCAGTTTGCTAGTTATGTAGTGAGAATGTCGGTAAGCCGATAATTCAGCCCAATGCGGTATGAACCGGTTTGAAAATTAGCTGGTTCGGTCCAAAATGTCAACCCCACTTATTTACATTCATTATGAACCACCATTACCACGTGAGAGCAGTTAAACTCCGTTTTGCCCAAGATTTTTCACCTTGTAAAGTCTGCAGGCATATCCGGCAAGTGGGCTTCGTAATAACCTAGACTCTCTGGAAGCTGACACTTTCACTAGCGTCACATGGGTCCCGCAGGACCCCAGTACTCAGCAACCTACCAATGAGAGACTTATGAGTGTTGGGGTTCGAACTTGGGTGAGGGTCCACTCAAGCAAGTGTCTTGCCATTTCTGCCAACCCTAATGAGGGTGAATAAGATTATTAAGTTTGGCAAATTTTGACTTCTTCTCTCTCATTTCCCAGCCCTCTTGTGATTTTTAAGAGGGCGATGCCTAAAATTGAGTAAGTAAGTAAATTTTGTCTTTTCTCAAAAAAAAAGAAAAAGTTAGTGAAGAAGGATTGAAATCTAGCTAAACAGATAAATTGTTAGAAATTCCGTAGGGCAAAGGGTAATGAGACTTGTGAAGAACTTGAACATTGATTGCATTGATGCTACAAAAAATTCATCCCGTTTTTAATTAGGTATTTATTACGGTAGTGGAAGGGACCTCTTATTATGCCAATCTTGAATTAGGGAACGGAGGGTGTGATTAGGGGTAAGAAATGTGTGCTTTAGCCTGAGGTTTGTCATTGGCGATGTTTCATGCCCCATTCCTAGCCATTCCTCTATGGTCTCAAGTTCATACGAAAATCCATCGGCTGCCACATGTGGATTCTTCATCACTTCCTGCAAAATTAGCATGGGGTTAATCTTGTTGATATTGTAGCATGTTTTCATTTGAAAGGGCAAAAGGTCTCCCTTCCTCTATTGAATCCAAAATCTCACAAGTTTTGACATGGGGCAGAGGAAAAGAAGCACAATACCTGAGAAATGGGGCAGAGGAAACAACTAGGTACATCACTGGTGCCAATTTCTTCTACATCTCCATCCATCAGCCCCTCAGATCTTCTTCTTGCCACAATATCATCACCATATCTCTTCAACTCATTGAGCTCTTCCATCACTGTTGCCAGCCTCAGATCTCGACTAGGTCCACGGTTACTTGTCAAGCAAGTCAAGGCCAACCCGGCAAGTTTCTCTGCCAAATCCAAAGGCCAATGTCCAGCCATCTCATCTAAATCACGAATCACAGCTGCTCGGTCCATATTCATGGCCTGGCCTAGTCCTGCCCAATTCCTTCCGGTTAAAAGATGCATCATCAGTACCCCAAAAGCCCGAATGTCTGATCTAATGCTTTGTTCATTATGGGTGCGTGAGAGCCCGAAACCACTTATTTTCGTGATGAGGTTCCGATCAAGGAGGATGTTGGATAAGGAAAGTCGTCCGTGAACAATGGGTCTGGGCTTAGCCGTGTGGAGAAAGCCCAGGCCCGAGCAAATCTCCATCGCAATACGGATACGGTCATGCCACCCTAGGGTTCGCTTTCTTTTCTTAGAGCTTATGTGGGAGGAGAACAATAAATCCCTCAGTAATATGTCTCTCAAGCTACCATTGTGCATGTATTCAAACACAATGCACCTTAGCTCAGTGCAGAAGCCAATCATTGTTACTAGATGTGGGTGTCTTATGTGGCTAAGAATTGTAACCTACAATCAATCAAATTATGATATTAGACACTAAATTAGTCAGATCTAATCTATACGACAACTTTACAATATAACATGTTAGATTATCTCGTAAGAAATGTTATCCAAATTATGTACTCTCCTACTTAGGGTATAGAAATAGAAATAATGCTTACCTTAGCTTTAAAATCTTGCTTAGAGTCTCCTTTAGCAAAGTTGAGGATCTTGATTGCAACCGTGGCATGGTTGATGCGCCCTCTATACATAGTAGTGTTCCAATCCCCTCCTGGTTTAATTCTCAAGCGTTCTGAAAAATTGTTCGTAGCCAATCTGATCTCTTCAGCTGTGTACTTCTTGAATCCACAGCTCGTGTCAGTGAGCCTTCCAACCATTCCAATGACATCCTTTTCTTTACAAAACTCGATTCTACGATGTAGAACATCTCTATGCTGCCGCAATTCCTCAATCTCCCTAACCATCTCTGCCCGACTGCTTACGGCCTTCTCTAGTTGGGACTCGGTATTTGATTTCGCCAATGTGGAAATTTGGAGCTTATTTGAGAGCTCAAATTGGAGCTCCATTAGTGAATTTAGCCTACTTCTGCTCTCTCCAGTGTCCATTATAACTTCATGAAGCTGTTCCTTTTCAGAGTCTAGCGCTTTCTTTAACTCTGCTCGGCTAGTCACCTCTTCTTGTATTTGTGCTTCAAGTTCTTCCGCCTATAAAACATGTGTAACTTCATTAGCAAACATAAACTTCAGATCAAGAAGTAAAAGAAAACTGATTAACTTATAGATGATGGGACAAGTAGCATACCCGAGAATTGCATAGACTAATGGCCCATTGTGCTTTAGTTTGTCTTTCGACATTGGCCTTGGCTTCCTTTCTTTTCAACTTGATTGTCTCTTGAGCTTCCTTTAGCTTTGTTTTCATGTCTTCTGCAACAATCTGAAATACAAGCTTTTAGATGTGACACTTACAGAAAGAACTTTTTTACACTTAATTTGGGTGAGTCCACAGTTAGGGGCTAGAGGAGTCTAAATTACATGGATAGGATAGGCATAAGCATGAGGTGCAAATTAAAATAAGAACCAAAATGGACCAAGTTCTCATCCCAAACAGGACCATCAGTGCATCACTGTCATATGGTTCTAAGGTCAAAAAGAAGGACAGGGAATGAAAGAAAAATAATTGAAATTTGGTGCAAAAGAGAGAACTTGGTGGAGCCGTTGAGACTTGTACATCATTTTCTACCTACTACTTCAAATTAGACCAAGATTAGTGGCATAAATTAACATTAACTTGAAGCCACATCTAGCAGAAAGTATGATTAATTTGACATTTCGAGATTAGTTTACACTTACCATGTTAGATTCCATTGGATTTTTTTGAACATCAACATTCTCCTGCCCACAAGCTTCTTCCTCCAATCTCAAGGATAACAAATGCTGGAAATAATTTTCAATTTCTTGGACATGGCATTCCCAATTGTTCTGTGAACTAATTGGGGAGTTGGGATTTGCTGAAGTTGTATCTGAGGAAGTTGCTGAAGCTGTATCTGGGGAAGTTGCTGAGGTTTCATTGAACATTTTTGCTAGCCAACCTTTGAAACTGGCTTTTTCTCTCAGTTTTGCAACAATGACACCTTGATCATCCTCCATGATTCCTTTGTTATTTTCTCCTCTAAGGAAAACAAGTCTTCCCCCGCATATCACAAACAATTCGCAGAAATCCGGCTTGTGATGATGAATATAAAATGCTCCACTTACTGCACTCTTTATTCTCCTAAACAGGAGCAAATTAACAAAAAAATGAGACAAAATCAAGGATAAATATTCTCAAATGAGTTGAGTACATAGTCTACAAAATCTTGAAATTGATATGTATATGCTGTTGCATACCAAGTTGACGAAGTCTTCAAGAAAGTGAATCCCATAACCAGTCTTGTTATTTGGTGTCTAAAGATCAAATCCATGATGATTTTATGAATTGGTTGCTCACATTTATCCACTGTCAGTATTTGAGCCTTCACCTATGAGCATGAAACAGAGTAAATCAGCCTCAAATTTTTACAATGGGATTTGAAAGAAGCAAACGAAGCAGTTAATTAAACCTGGCCACAGAATGCTAAGTACTTGTGCAGCAACTTATCAATCTTTTCTTGCTCATATTTCATAAGAACTTCCAATTTCTCATCACTCACAGAACTTGCAGGGAGCTTCCCAACTGGAACAAAAACAGAAAGAAGGCAAATAATGTAAGAAAATTCCAATCAAACTGAAAATTCCAATGATTTATGCAATTTACTTACATGGGGTGTAGACGAAATCCTTCGAAATGTCATGAGCTACATGAAGAATGACTATGGAAATCGGCTGAGAATTCCAATTCTTCAGTGTCCACTCCAAGGTCTTAAACCCATCTTGTATATCATTCCCAACTGCAACATAGACCTTCTCTGCTTGTCTATCCATTCCCTACCTAAAACCAATTGAACCAACCAGCAGAAAACCAATATAGGAGAGCTAGTTTAAGGCAGAGAATGTTGTGAAAAAGAGGAGAAAGAGAATGTTGCTGTGGACCTGTGGAAATTTCTCAAGGTTCTTGCTTTCCTTTTTATCGTTTTTGGGAGAGTAGGACGGCTACCTTTGGACTTTCTTGCGTCGTATAGAGCATGATACATCTACATTCGACGGTACACACTCACATGTCACAGCTTCAGACAGAGATGCTAAATTATTGTCATCATATATCTTACAATTTAGTTCAATGTTAAACAGTTCATTACTTATTTCGACAGGGATTAAGAGTACTGATGTTCTAATCCTAATAAAAATGAATGACTAGATAATATTAAGTGCACTTTTGGCCTATGCATGGAAAAACTTTCACAAATACAAATACAAATACAGTGAAGTTAATCAAAGCGCTACAGATGTTAAGATCTAGTTGTTTTATTAGCAATGGTGATATGTTCGAAAGAAGACCCGGAACTTGATGACGGAGGATTGACATATGCTGTTTCCATATACACATATGGCTCTAGATTGATCCTATAAATATGGCTTAAAAATTAGAAGACCAAACATGCTGCTCAGAAATTGTATATTACCGAAATATGTTCCAAAAACTATATATTATTTACTTATTTGGGAATGATGGAGTATATAAGAATATTTAAGGTCTACCAACTACACTTCTCCAGGAATATTATGCCTCTTGAAATTCTTTGAGTGAACCTCTAAACTTCTTAATAGGTTATTAGGATATGGGAAACCTTTAGACTTTGAATAAACTATAAACATAAGATGCGTGTAGCATAGAAAAAATTGCTCAAGGGAAGATAGGATTGAATATATATATTTTGTTCCCATATATTGGCATACTCTAATGAATTCTGCACATTACTGCTGTGGATATGGAATCGATCTTTTACAATGCCACTCTTGAATAAGAAAACGAAGGGTACGATTAGGGACAAGAGTTGTGTGCGTAAGTTGTAGATTTGTCATTGGTGATGTATCGCGTCCCATTCGCAACCATTCTCCAATGGCTTCCCGCTCGTATGAAAATCCATCAGCGGCCACATGTGGATCCTTCATAACTTCCTGCACTCAAATGATACAAGAAGTTCAAAAATCTTGATTTTGCATAAAATAGGCCATGTGATACCATATCTTGTCACAGATCGATTGAGGTTCATTGAAGACATGTGCTTAAAGTCTTGAGATAAGCATCTAACCTGAAAGATGGGGCAGAGGAAAACACTTGGGACATCATTGCAGACTTCTTCATGAACTCTTCCACCAATCTTCACTCCATATGACCCTCCTCTTGCAACTAAATCATCAGCCTTTTTCTTGATTACATCAAGCTCTTCCATTATTGTCATCATTTTAAAATCCATATTAGGCCTTTCGTTTACGGATAAACACAGTGATACCAAGCCCGCAAGTTCCTGAGCCAAATCCAATGGCCAAGGCCCAGCAGTCTCGTCTAAAGCCCGGACCAGGCCTGTCGTATCCGTAAACATAGCCTCATCAACTGTATTCCTCCCTATTAGAAGATTCATAGTCAAAACCCCGAAAGCCCGCATGTCCCATCCAACATGGCTTTCGTCGTAGTGGCATAGGCCGAGCCCAAACCCACTGACTTTCGCAACGAGGTTGCAATCAAGTAGGATGTTGGATGGGCTGAGGTGCCCATGAATAATGGGCTTGGGCCGAGCCTCATGGATGTAGCACACGGCGGAGCAAACCTCGGCTGCAATGCGAATGCGGTCGTGCCACGTCAGAACCTGGCATCCCTTTATAGAGTTTTCCGGAGAGGAAAATAAAACATCCTGTAGGCTACCATTGTGCATGTATTCATAGACAATGCAGTTTAGCTCGGAGCAGTAGCCCATCATGGCAAGCAGATGAGGGTGCCTAATGTGGCTGATGAGCTTCACCTGCACATGCACCGAGATATTTCTTTCAGATTTATGTGTATATTACTTTGTCACGTTGTTTGACTGTAAATTTATCTAAATATACTACACAAGTTAATAAAGTTTGTAAGATCGAGTTCACATCAAGTAACACTAACATAATATGTCAATCGTAAGAGAACATTTTCCGCTACATAATCTGTAAATATGTGTGTGTTTACCTTGGCTTGAAAATCTTCTCGGGGCAGTCCATCATCCGAGTTGAATAGTTTGATAGCAACTCTGTCGTGGTTGAAACGCCCTTTATAAACAGTAGGGCTTCTACCACTTCCTGTTTTAAATAATAATCTCTCTGAATAGCCATTAGTGGCCAATTTTATCTCTTCGACTGTGTACTCCCTCAGACAGCAGCTCAGTTGATCACTACTCGACCTTCCTGCCATTCCTAGGGCATCTTTCTCTCTGCAAAATTCAATCCTCCGCTGGAAAACGTCTCTTTCTCGTCGCAACTCTTCGATTTCTCGAACCATTTCTGCACGATTTGTTATGTCATTCTCTAGCTGGGCCTCCATGCGTGCTCTTGCCATTTTGGAAATACGGAGCCTCTGTGAAAGCTCTGATCGAAGCTCTATGAGTGAGTTTAGCTTGTTCTTGCTTCCTTCAATATCGGTTTTTACTTCATGGAGGAAATCTTTATCTTTGTCTAGTAATTTATTCATTTCTATTCTCTTCTTGGCCTCTTCCTTTATTTGAATCTCTAACTCTTCAGCCTACAAAAATGCATGGTGCAAATTGGTTTCCTCTAAAGTCAGATAAATTGAAAAAAGAAGCTGATACATTAACTAGCTACATTGTTAGACTATGAATCAGGACCGAGTCAATTAGGTGTAATCACTGTTAGTCATGATTTACAATCCACAACATAACATGTTTAGATATATGATAAGATCATTCCTATTTATATTACGTACCCGGCGTTTGCATAAACAAATGGCCCATTCAGCTTTGAGACGCCTATCAACACTTGCTTGGACTTCTTTCTTCTTCGACTGTAACCTCTCATGAGCTTCTCTTACTTTAATTTTAAGGGACTCAAATTTTTCTGCAATGTTCTATTGTGTTGCCAAACATAATCATTAGTATGAGAATCATAATCCTTTTTCTTTTTTCTTTATTGAAACATATAGATGCATGTATTTTACTAACGTACCAAATTCGGATTTCCATTAAGTTCCAGCACTATGGCATCTGTTGGACTAGCTTGTTGAGTAGTATCACTTTCCTGTTCATGATAATCTTCTTCATCCGAATTTGAACACAACTGCTGCAAGTAAATCTCAATTTCTTGAACACAATTTTCCCACTGCATATTTTCCAAGCTGGACGAATGATTTCTTGTTGATGAAACAGATGAGCTTTGACGACTTCCGAACATACTTCCTATGATAAATTTGATACTGACCCTGTCTTTCATTGTTGCAACCATGGCTCCTTGATCATCTTCCATTGATATTTTTTGATCATTATTTTCTCCTCTTAGAAATACCTCCTTTCCACCACATATTATGAATAATTCACAAGATTCCGGCTTGTGCTGATGGATGTGAAATGATCCACTGATTACGGTTTTTGGTTTCCTACATATGTAAAGAAGCGAATGAATAAAACATTCTGTGTTACCGTCACATGCATGATCTTCCTCTCACAACATGCATGTAAACTTTATCTTATAAATGCCAATATTAAGAGCAAAGAATATATGTGTGTGTGTGTAATCTGGAGTTGGACTAGATTAGATTAGGGCTTTGATTCTCCTCTAATATAACAAAGAAAAAAAAAAATTATGAATGGTACCCCAAGTAAGACCCACTCTAAATTTTAGTACATCAAGTTCCAAAACATGAACTTTAGTACATGAGGTTTCAAAACCGACCTAGTAAACATAGATGACGTCAATGACGCCGTTAGTGTTGTGTCAGCTGTCGTATTTCAAGGGATAATTTGGTCTCTTCAAATTTTTTACTCTAAGCACTCAGCCTTCTCTCTTCTTCTTACTGTGGGCACCCAGCTCTCTCTCTCTCTCTCTCTCTCTCTCTCGCTTGCACAGCGACCTTACAACTGACCGCCGGCCAATCAGTCTCCTATCATCACCCATCACCTACAATTCAAATCCAAACACTACAATTCCAATCAAAACAACGCAAACAAATCCGATCAACACTACAACGACCGATCAAAACAATGACAAATAAAAAAAAACCCAAAAGCACTGTAGAATGGACTTGGGATTCTTCAGAATTGGGTTCGGATTTCAATTGGGTTTCTTTGGATTTCTAGAGTTGGATTTCAGAATTGGATTTCTAGAGTTGGATTTCATAATTGACCTAGGATGAGGACAATGCTTCTGTGGGAGAAGGATGATGACGGTGATGGTGTCGCGTGGTCTCCGGCCTCTTGAACCCTTACTTCTCGTCATCAACAGCGGCGGACACAGTGGAGAGGTCGTCGGAGGCCATCGCTAGGGTTTGGGGTAGCAGAGTCAGTTAGCGAGGTTAGAGAGAGAGAGAGAGAGAGAGAGAGAGAGAGAGAGAGAGAGAGAGAGAGAGAGAGAGAGAGAGAGAGAGAGAGAGAGAGAGAGAGAGAGGAAACCTGTTGACAAATGAAAAACTCATTATGCCCTTCATTATGTGCGTAATGGCATGCGTACTGACGGAGTCATTAACGTTGTGTACGTATATTGGGTCGGACTTCATATTTGATGTATCAAAGTTTATGTTTTGAAACCCGATATACTGAAATTTGGAGTGGACCTTACTTCGGGTACCATTCATGAAATTTTCTCAAAAAAAAATATATATATATATAATGTACTAAACTAGATCAAGGGTTCGATTTTTATCCACTTTATAATTATATGACAAAGAAGAAAAATAAATTCTTATTTAATGGAATAGAAAAAAAAAAAGAGCAAAGTCACATATACAAATCCAAACTAATCATTTTTAAGAACATCATCAATATGTATTATTAATTACTAGATTTAACTTGAGTTCTTGCATAATATGCATACCATGAAGATGATTTCATGAACAAAAATCCCATCACCAATTTGGTTATATGAAGTCCCGAAATCAGATCTAGGATTTGCATATGAATAGGGTCATCATATCTCTCCACGTTGAGTATCTCAGCCTTCACCTGTATGAATATGCACAAGATATTAAGAAAACAAAACAAGAAACACTAAAAAGAGAATAGCAACCATGCATATATTCATCCTATTTCTTCATACCCTAGCCTTACGACAGAAATTTATGTACTTGGAAAGGATTTTGTCAATTTTGTCTTGATCAAGCCTCCTCAGAATCTTCACTTTCTCATCACTCACAGAACTTGCGGGCAGCTTCCCATCTACAAAAGAACCAAACCAATAATCAAAACCCAGGTTGCACATATGAAATCACCAACGAAAACATGATTGAAATCTCTAGTTAATTAACTTACATGGGGTGGAAACATAATCTTTGGCAGAAACACTGTTGGTTACATGAAGGATAACAATCGAAATCGGCTGAAATCTCCACTTCCTCAAAGTCCACTCCAAAGTCTTGATTCCATCTGGCAGCTGGTTCCCAAGTGCAACGTAAACCTTCTCTTCTTGACCTTCCATTCTTGACCTGCTTCAAATCCCCACTTAAAATTTCTCTTCCAAATTGTGTAGAAGGATTTCAAGTTAAAGAACTAAATATTGATCGATCTGTTTGCCTTGTTGTGGTTTGTTTTTATGTCAATAGAGACGGCCTTGTCTTGGATCTTTTGTACGGCACAGCGATCGTGGCCAGGTTTGAGCCTCAGTGATTTAGAAAGATAGGATCTTTTGGGTGTTGAAATTTCTTGGTGTTATTCTGGAAATCAACGTAAGGTAGGCCATAACTATCAAAGTTTATTTTGGATTATAAGAGATGGAGACAGAAGCTGTGTCATTTTTAGGATTTGACTAATTGATTATGAGATTAAATTTAGTTTTGGCCATTTGGGTCACAAATCATAATCAGATCCTCCATCTGTGGCATGACTTCGATGAGAAGAATTATATGTTCTATGGGACTGTGATTGCTTGCCAGCTTAAGTAGATTACCGCGTTGTCCGTCCGTCTTAAAATAATGTAACCCAGAGTTGTTATCTCAATCTGTAATAGTGTACGTGATGCTAACTAGTATCATTTTTATTCTTGAATAATATGCTTGTATCTCAATTATTTTACCTCATCCCTCATTTGTTGGAGTCAGAAATTCTTCACTGTGGTGCGTGTTTAAGAACAGCATAGGTAGATGTTTGCATCGCTCTTATGTTCGATGAATTAAATCTTTCAAAAAAAAAATTTAATTTGAAGTATTTTTCATAGCATTTTGTCAAACAAAATTCAAACTTGTAAAGATCGAAATTGCATATTCATTCAAACTTAGTGGTTGAAAAAAATAATAAGATTAAATCTATCGGTTAAGTCATAAATTAGGAATATGCCATCGAATAACTTGAATAACAAGACAACTAAGTTGCCATTCATCCCAAGGAACCAGCATGTCTACTCATTCACCCCACATTGTCTACATAACCCCATTGCTGTGGCTCCATATGGACCCTTTCCAGCCAGAATTAATTTGTCAGTACTGGGTGGAACTTTCATTATAATTTCTTATTAAGACGGTCTTCTATCAGACCGTTGTGCCACACAGCATTTATCCAACCAGCTAACGAGATTCTAGCAATGGGAGTGCGAGGGTATATTCAGTATCTCATGGGGTGATTCCAACTCTGAGGGCAAGTTAAGTTGAAGATTATGAAATGAAGAAATTTCATTGATAAGTCGGACGTGTCAAATGACACGACCGCCCCACTTAATGCTTGAAAGTTTTTAATTTATTTCTTTAACATATATTTTTATTTTCTGTTCTGGTTTGTAAGATGACTTTGATAATATGATACTACGTACCTCTATTTAGATCGATGGAAGTTCTTATGTGGCGGAGGTCCATAACTTGCCCTAGCTGCAAGGTTTATATCATCACCTACATAATCGCCGCCATCCATAGCTTGCGACCTCCATTTATCCAACATCATCACTTAATGAAAGTTCTTATGTGGGCATGTGGCTGAGGTCCATAGCTTGCCCTAGAGCTATGAACCCTAGCTACAGGATTCACATCATCACCTAAACAATCGCTACCATCCATAGCGACCTCCATTGATCCAACATCATCACGAGCAAGACCATTTGATAGAGGCCACTTCGCAATCCAAAAAGTGGGACATTATTGCTCGAGCTTGCCCAACCTCTGCAACGATGATGGCCAATTGCCAAGTCCCAGCCTAGCTTTCCCCAAATCCTCGTTTACAATCATAGTCAGCCAATCCAATTCCGCGAGGCACCTCGTATCCATAATCGGTCATTGCCACTGTCAAAGATCTGAGTCTCGACCTAGTAAAATTGGTCATCATGTTACAAATTTACCGTTGTGTTACAAATTGCAATCATAAACGTAAATTTCCCAGGTAATTAATTACCGTACCTGATATTATGCAGGTATGTAATTTCATCATTATTCCACATGCAATTTAATCTGATGTCAGGTCTCCAATTAATGTCACCCTGCCTCTTCTTCTCCGACTGATCTAATTTTAGCATTGATGTTCATCTTGAATGACCAAATCGGCCAGTAGCTCACTTTCTTCATGGCCAATGGACTTCGATGCAGAAAACTTAATCAGCCATTCGAGAAGAAAAGTCAGGTTGCATGCAAAACCAGTGACTAGAGCCACAGTGACATTTCTTCTTCTCTATCTTCTACTGGTCAATGGGCTTTGGATTCATTCATAGATATGCTCACGAGTTAATCACAACAACTTTGGATATTGCCATGATTACCGTGTCCAAACTTCAAAGCAGGCCAAAACCCAATCCCAATACTTCGTTGTAAATGACTTCTCCTAGGCCTGGCTTCTTGCCTGCCAAGCCTGCCATACTACAAATTCTGAGGCATGTGTGTCTAAGCATTTTGATTCTCTTCCATTTCTGTTTCCAAGCAAGCACTCTGAAACCCTAGACCTCAAATCATTCTTCGCTTCACCCATCATCTTCTCTACCTTGGAATACTTCAACCATGTGTACTTATCATCTTTTTATTGAAAATTCTTCTATGCACTGGCAGTGCAAGTGATTGAGCACTTATTAGGTAATTTCAGCTCTTGATATTTATAGTCAACATTTTTTATAATAACTAAAAAGTGTATTTAATGTTATATATCCAGTCGTCCATTCATGTTGGTGAGAGTGCACGATTTAACTAGAAGGCCTTTTATTTGACTATTTGACAACATATATATTGGCACGACCGGTCAATAAAAACTCTTCTTCTTTTTTGACTTTGTCAAGAGGAACCCAAAGGCTTCCTAGGCCCAAGATAAACTCATTTTAATGACTGGTCAATAAAAACTCTTGGCACGACCGGTCATTAAAAACTCGCCAAGTGTATAAACTTTTTATAAGATAAATAAGGTTTGATCTTTTCATATTCGAAGTAGTATGACACAACAAGACAGCTTAAGAGGTATTTTTCGTATTCAGCACTTGAGTTAAGCAAGGTAAACGGTGTCTTATTGTTCATTTTTTTGAACGATTTTCTTCACAAATAAATTAACGTGCAAACATGGTTATTTATTACGGCAAAATAGCTACGCATTTATGGAAAAAACAAAATTTAGGGTTTCAAGTTTCGAATTTCGAATTTCTTTTGTGAATTAGGGTTTCGAGTTTTACACTAATTCTCTCATCCAATTAGGGTTGTTGCATTTACTTATAAGAACTTGTATTGTGATAAGGTTCTAAATAGTAAATAGAAAATGACTAGTTGCTAAGCCCCCGCAGCAATGCGTGAGAGAGAGAGAGAGAGATCTTGCAACATACAGGAGCAAAATCGTCCAATCACTATTCATTAAATATATAATAGCAAAAGCGAGGAATTTCATTGTGACAACCCAAAATTCGTTGCAAAAGCTTGGCAAATAAGAGAGAATTTCAATTGTCGCGCATGGTCCCATCCGCGACAACCAATTTGTTGTATAAAGTTGGTATTTGCGAGAAATTGACAGTTGTTGCCCATATGACATTATGCGACACCCAATTCCTTACAAAATGTCAATTATGCGACAATTTCTATCAATTGTCGGTTAATGTTCTTGTGACAACTTTAACTTCCTCACAAAAAATTAATTAGGTGACGACTTCTTTGAATTGTCACTTAATGTTTATGTGACAACTAGATTTTTGTCGCTGAAGACTGATTTAGAGACAACTGCTATGAGTTGTCGGTTCATGTTTATGTGACAACCTTAACTTCCTTGCTGAAAATCAATTGGACGACAACTTTAACGGGTTGTCGCTTAATGTTTATGTAACAATTTGAACTTCCTCACTGAAAACTAATTAGGCGACGACTTCTACAGGTTGTCGCTTAATGGTTATGTGACAACTTGAACTTCCCCACTGAAAACCAATTATGCGACGACTTTTACGAGTTGTCGGTTAATGTTTATGTGACAACTTTAATTTTCTCTCAAAATGCCAATTGGGCGATGACCTCAATGAATTGTCACTTAATGTTTATGTGACAACTTGAAATTTCTCGCTAAAAACCCTTTAGGCAACGACTTATATTAGTTGTCGGTCAATGTTTATGTGACAACTTTAATATTTCTGCAAAAGACCAATAAGGTGACGACTTCTATAGGTTGTCACATAATGTTTATGTGACAACTTGAACTTTCTCGTTGAAAACCAATTAGACGACCACTTGTATGAGTTGTCGATTAATGTTTATGTGACAACTTTAATTTTCTCATAAAAGACCAATTAGGAGTCGACTTCTACAGGTTGTCGCTTAATAATGATGTGACAACTTGGACTTCCTCGCCGAAAACCAATTAGGCGACGACTTATATGAATTGTCGTTAATTATTTGTGCAGGTATTAGAACTTTTTATCGCATATTATTTGTATCTTCTTGTCGACATGAAAATTTTCTTTTCTATTTAAATTATATTACTTAAACTAGTTTGATTAGGTAACATATCCCTTATTGGATTATGATTCTAATCTTAGTCAACTTTTATTTATTTTAGGGGGAATGTCTAAAATCTTATTGAGGACCAACAACAAGTATAAAATCATCATTTTCTTGTGTAAATGAAATCAAGCGATCAAATAAATAGGTATGGGACAAGGATTAGAATATCCTTATATATATATATTCTTTTTTTTTTTTTAGGGACCGATATATTATAGAGGAAAAATATTTTATCTTCTACCGTTTCTATAAATTTTCTCCGATATCATCAAATATCTCTGATATATTAGATATTTTGGATATATCCACATAAAATGAAGAAATATCTGTAAAATGTGAGAAGAGAAAAAATAAAAAAGTTACTTGATTATTCATAGAGAAATATATATTATGGAGTATGGAGGTTATGTGTGGTGTAAAATTTAAGAATGGTTTCTACTTTCTAGTTAGGAAATGGCCTAATAGAGAGGCAGCGCAATCTATTTGGAAAAAATTCCTCGAGGTGAAATCTCTCAAGGCGGATCTAGGAGAGGTGAAATCTCCTCAAGCCGAATATGGTTGAGGTGAAACCTCTCAAGGCGGATTTGAGTGAGGCAAAATTCCTTCAAGGTGAATCTGTGTGAGGAGAAGTCCCCTAAAGATGAATATGGGTGACAAGTAATCTGGAATCCTCAAGTGGAATCTAGGTGAAGAGAAATTCCCTCAAGGGAAATCCAAGTAAAGATAAATCCCCTCAAAGCGAATCTGAGTGAGAAATAATCCTCTTGAGAGAAATCTGACCAAGGAGAAATTCTCTCAATCATATATATGAAGGTTTCAAAGAATTTTTTTTTTTCATTTCCCCCAAGCTACTAATGCTTTTCTTGACGATCTTTATGAAGTTTCTAGACCCAAATAATTTGTTAGATACTTTTTCTTTTTGTTGTTTTGGATCTTTTTAAGACCTCCTTATAACCATAAACGAAAGAATAACCATGTAGTAAGGACTAAGGACGAATTGAATATCAGTTATGCTATTTTAAACTAATATAAAAATCATGTAAAAAAGTATTCTAATGAATGCCTCTTATATGAAGAAAAAAGAAAATATCCCGCCTTTACATCCCACTTCACTCTTCATATTCCCTCCATTAGATTGAAATTAAAAAATATATATAAGAAAAAAAATAAGAAAAAACTTACCTTATCCCTTTAGGTAAAAATAAAAACTTACCTTATGGCCTACTCCACGCTGAAACCCTAAAAACTCTTCTCATATATTATCTCTACTCGCCACTGCGCTGTGGCCTAGCTCATTCTTGGGTAATTGCTTACAGTTTTTCCCTATTCTCTTTCAAATTGTTCAACTTAATTAATCCTACAACTATTATTATTGATATCATATTTCTTTAGGTATAACTACAGAGCGACGGGGCTTTGAAATCATGTTTGATTTGATATCTTGGTTCTTTTTCAATAAAGAGAACGAATTTAGATATCTTGGTTCGTTAACTAGCCTTGTTGCAGATTTTATATGAATTTCATCTTCTATTAATTCGTCCCTTGTGTATGTGTTTATTTATTGATTTCTTTGAAATTTTCCTCGGTTCTAACAAAATAGAGCTAATTAATTAAGTATTTCTTCTTCTATGTGCAGGAAGAGTCGTACAAAATTGGAGGCCAAAGCTTCCTTTTGTATTTCTTCAATCTTGTACATACTTGAGCAATCTTGTTTGTTAATTATTTTGCTTAAAAGAATTCATTTCCAGTTTTTGTTAAGTATATATATTTTTTTTTTCTGTTCACTATTGTGAGATTTTATAAGCAGTCCAACATAGAAGAATTTTAGATACTTTAATTTTGGGGAACATATATGTGTGCTCGATCTTATGAAACTTTCCTTATTAGATTACATATTGTATTAGTTTTGTATTTGTAGTTCTGCTTCAATGAAGCTTTTTGGCCAAAACAGGCCAAGCTTTTTATCTTCTGCATATATTCTTAACGTCCTCAATATATGACTAGCTTGTTGGCTCATAATTTCAAATATACGAATATTTGAGGAGATCACTTCCTTTCGGTCACCCCTCAGTTTTCTATTCCTTAATTTGTATTTGAAAACTTTTGATTCACCTGCTTTTGTTTGTTCTTGTTTGCAGCATATACATATATCCAGCCTCCAATATATGGCAAAGTTGGTGGAGAGACAAACAAGTAAGCTATTTCTCTGTTTGGTCAGATTGAGGAATACATAATTTTAAGCTTATTTAATATTCACATACCTGGTGTTTATGCGCTCTTGCTTGAGCTCTATAGATTTCGGCTTGTAAACTCAGGCCTCCTATGTACTAGCCTGCAAGAAGGAAAAATATTAGGATGATCAAAAATTCAAAATGCTCACTCATTCAGGTATAATTTTTAATATATTTAGAGGATTTATAGTTTTGGTTCTCTGCATTTGATTAGATGATTGAAATTGGTTTTTGACTGGTTATCTAAGGAAGGTGACAATGGTCAGGCTTGAGTTAGTAGGTAATAGTAGACATATTTGTATTTGATGTGGGAATAGAAATGCAGATTTTCGCCACTTTAACTTCTTATATCAAGTTCATATCATATATATGAAAATCGTTTTCTTGACATTGTAATGTGGTAGATAATGCAATTAATTAAACTTGATGGGTATCTAAGTTCAGTTCAATTTGAGTTTCAATTTGATAGCTATGATATACTATTTGGTTTTTATGTCTTTCTATTGTTAACAAATACATTTGCAGTTAGTGTGTCTTTTGTAGTCGTCCTTTGGTGCAAAGATTAATTATCTCTTAACACTAGACACTGACTTGTGAAAATATTCATAAGGTACTTCTCACTTCTTCACTGACTTGTCTAATTTTCCTGTTATATGTTATCCTTACTATGTTAGATGGAACTAACTTATCTCCATCAAGCACTGGAACTGACTTATCTAATGTTCATGTTAGATGCTATCAGTGCTATGCAGATGGAATCTCAATTGCCACCAACTCAAGGAAAAAGATCATGAAAGATAAGTTCAGATTTCCTCCACCCCACATGCAACACCAGCACCTCAACACATACTGCTTATTGTTGTTCATGAGCTACTATATAGGAAATTTCTTTTGCACATGTGGTGAAGGAACTAATGTCCTTAGACAGCTTCTAAGATGTTGTATATCCTCTAGCTTCGATTTGCAATTAAGGAACTATTTGTATATGTTGCGAATAATTATATGCAACCGCATCTATATCTTTATAAGGTTGTCGTAAAAAGTCTACATTTCTTGCTTAATTGAAAATGCGATGACTTTGGGTTGTCCCAACCGATTGTCGCCTAATGTGTTTTACTGATTGTCAAAAACGACGAAATTACACGGTTGTCTCAAGCGACGAAATTACACGGTTGTCTCTTTTTCAATATGGGACGCAATTAGTTCCTCGATGAAATTATAGAAGACAAACAAGAAGTCTCGCATATAATTTTCTACAACAAATACATATGTGTCACATATTAATATATGCAACAAAAATGAAACCTCGCATTTATTTTTTTGCAACAAAAAAATGCCTCGCATATAAATTTTTTATCAAACATATAAGCCTTGCAGACGAAATATGTAACGTAAATGAAATCTCGTATATTAGAAATTGTAACAAGTATAAAGTCTCGCGTATAGTATTCTGTAACACACTTACGTGTCTTGCAAGATGTCATATGCGAGGAACGAATTGCGTCGCTCATTGAAAATGCGACAAAAATACAAGCCCTGCAAATGGAATATGCGACATAAACGAAGCCTCGTATATTAAAAACAATAACAAATATAAAGTCTCGCATATAGTTTTTGGTAACACACTTGTGTGTCTCACAATTTGTGATATGCGAGGAACTAATTGCGTCGCATATTGCAAAAAAGGACAACCGTGTAATTTCGTCGCTTTTGACAATCAGTAAAACACATAAGGCGGCAACTGGTTGCGACAACCCAAAGTCGTCGCATTTTCAATTCAGCGAGAAATTTAGACTTTTTACGACAATTTTAGGTTGTCGCCGATGACATTTTCTCTTGTAGGAATTTAGCGACTATTAATAGTAATGAACATAGATTTGGGGGGTGAGTTTTTTTTTTTTTTTTTAAATAAGGCAAGTACGACTGCCCTCAAGTATTGATCTTTAATGAAACCGTAGAATACATGAGGGGGACATTGTGCCTAAACCCCAAAATACAATAAGTATCGAAAGAACATTCCGAGATAATAACAGGAGTCTCCACTAAACATAAATTTAGAGAGTGAGTTTTAGTATAGAGTATAATGTGGACGGTGGAGTCATACTCGTTCCAAGGTTGATGAATGATACCATAAGCTCGTCGCCTTAAATTATAACTTGGTCTTCTTCTTCCATCATGTGTAAAGTAGGCGCCATCCTAATCACTGTCAGCGATGTGTTGGAACCTTGGAAATATTTCAACCCACACCCAATAAACAAGTTCTTTTTCCTTTTTGTTTAAGGACACCCACCCAATTAACGTGGAGGAATATCATACCCAATGTGAGCAAATGGACAATTATGTTGAGTTAAATATTGGAATAGTAAATTTTAGTGTCAGTGAAAAATATGAAAAAGAAAGGTTTAACATTTAAGCATGATTAGGGGTTAAGCTAGATTATGGATTTTGTCGGGTCCTCTGCCCCCAAGTGCACGTGCGTCACCGAAATCGCCGAGATATAAAAGATACCGCGCACGTGCTTTTGGCCGGTCAAAGGTCAAAAGGTATTGAGTACACGAGTCTATCAAGGATCTTTAATAAAGGGAAAGGAGGGGAAGCCTAAGATAAGAACGATGAAGAATTGAAGATGAGAATGAGATGATCATCATCATATATGGTTTTTTTTTTTTTGGCAAAGCATCATCATATATGGTTGACCATTCAATTATTTGCTGCAACTGGTACACATCAGAGCATGCATGCAATGATAGAGTAGATAATGGTGATGATTTAAATCATTAAGAGGGAATTTCCAACTTCCAAGTGTGAAAGGAGTTATCCATATGTTCAAGGAAATAGCTATGTAGAGAAAAAATAAAAATAAAAACAAACTACAAATCTCAAAATTCAAAATTTTTCAAAGTACATGTTATTTTGTTATTAAAAATAAAAAGTTGAATCAGCTAAAAAAAGATAGCATAATTCAAGATATGAGCAGGAGTAGTAAAATCTAATCGATTGAAAAATGTTTACTAACACATTATACATTGGTATTATATATTGTTTTTTGTTTTTTTTTTTTTTGATCAGTATATTGTTTTTTGTTGGAATTACAATTTATGTTTGTTTACATTTTAAAATCACAAAGGTGGTATTCACAATCTCGAAATAATATTTTGTATCAATCGCTTTTAAATCAAGTACAATAAGAATCATATGTTCACAAGTTGAGACTAAGAATATGATTGGTTTGACAAAATATAAATACGTATGCATAAATACCAACTTATCAGCTATAAGTTTCTCTATATAATTGTACATCAATCGAATCACAATCACCAACCATATTAAGGGAAGGAAAAATAGTTGATAAACTAAAGAGTATAAACACTTTATATTGTAATATCGATCGTTTGTATTGAAATCTGTCATATCAAAAATCGTTCAGTACTATCAACAAAACCACCCTCAATTTTCAATGAAAAAGAGTTGGATGAAAATATCCACGCATGCATGAAGTTTTTGATATGAAAATATCTACACTCATACATATGCTAATTGCCATGATGCATCCATATTATTCCATATCACATCCTCACGTGCATTTCGCGTGGCTCAAAATCCATATAATGTTTAACTATGATGAGTGGAAGATAGCAGGATTTTGTTCTTCTAGTTAAGTCGCTTACAAATAGTATTAACTTATGAACAAAGCAATGAATAGTGACTGTGGATTGTAGCTAGCTATTAGCAATTGAGACGTGTACTTTAAGTGCATGCAAAGGTTACTACTTGTTTGTTTATATGTACTGAGTTTTCTTTCACATTCCTTTTGTCTGCTGTCTGGTGCACCACGTGTGATGTAACATGCCGTTTCAAAAGGATGAGCTAGCAAGAAAATTGTAAACAAAAAACCAACTTGGTCTACCAAAGGTTTGGTTTTGAACCCACTTGCTCACCGCTTGTGAGACAAAATTCAATCGGAAATGGTTTTCTTTTTAGTTGTCAATCTTATCCCATTTCTGTTCTATAAATTATTATCGCTTTTTGTTATTTCTGATTATGTAAAAGATTGGTTCAGAATGGGGATGAATACTTTGATCTTGTTCGATGTATGAACTCGCTTTTTAAAGCTACTGCCTTCTTGACTTTGATAGTAATGTTAACAGAGAGACAGGTTGATCGTTTAAGCCTTGAAGGTGGCAATTCAACTTCTTCTCCTTGGTGATGGAATTCATCACATAGTTTAATGCTTTTAAAGTCAGCACTTGTGTTTAATTAAGTTCCAATTACTTGATTCAATAACCTATTTAAGATTTTACTTTTGTAGGAAGTTAAATGACAACAATTGATGAAATCAGAACATACATCTAAAATATACAACTTAAACACTTATTAATCTTTTAATTTTAAAAATTTTGAATGTAAAATACGATGTTAATAAGATTTCAAATGTTGAAATCAAATTTAGAATAACAAAAAAAATTTGGATTAAAGCACCAATCCCTTTTAGGCATTGATCAATTTGGTTTAACTAAAACACACCTCTAACAAACAATCTTAGCACTCTTGATTTGGGAGTGTGAAGTCGCCTCTGATATTTGGCATTGGTGTTTGCATATGTTTAAGATTTTGCCTAGTAACCAGGTTACTCTTCATCACCTTTTCTCTAATGCTTTTCTGTCGTCCTTTACTCCATCATTGAAGCTTCTATGGCGAATTGCTGCTTGTAATTTTGCTGTGGTGCTTATGGTCTGAAAGAAATAGGAGGTTGCATGAGGGGGGCAGTTTCTCTTTGACAACTTTTAAGCACTTCTTTTTCATTTGTCTCAAAGAATCTGCCGGGTTAGCTTTCTCCTCTTCTTCTGCTCCTTCTACTACACCTATTTTTGAGTTCTTAAGATTGTCGCAGCTTCGAGCATCTGCTCCCAGGTTTATTGCTGTTAGGGCTGGGCGCGGTCCGGTCCGGTCCTGGATTTTTGTGGACCCGAGACCGAACCCGACTAATCGGTCTCGGTTCGGGCTTGAGTATTGATAGTTCTAAAACCGACTACAACCCGAACCGGTTATATTCGGTCCGAAATTTCGGTCTGTCGGTCCTGTGACACATGAATACAACAGATTGAAAGCTAGCCCAGATTTCCAGCTTATGCCTTCTGGGAAATGGCCTTTTTCCTGTTTTCCAACATCTTCTTATGGCAATGCAACAGAATCACAATGAAATACATAATTACATTATTAGTTTATTACACAACACATTACATGATTATCCATACAAATTACAATGCAACATTGCAACTGAACTCAGAATAGCCATAGTGCAGAACAACAAAACAGCCATAACTTGACTCACAGTCACATCATTTCATAATCCAAAGTTCCAAACTCAGAAGTGACAACTCCCAAACTGAGAAGGCAAATTACTACAAATTATAACTGAGAGAAAAAAAAAATAGAACAAATTGAAATTGTCCAATTGAATTTAAATCAAATAACGACAGGAAGAATTGCAGTTCAATCAAACAAAGTTTTCAAGAACTGCAGAAGCCATGCTCCAAGCCTCAAACAAATGACATCGATCTTTCCAACAGCAACAATGCAGCAATTGGTCCAAGCCTCCAACAGAAATTCTGCATATTGGACTTTAACAGAAATTCTGCACATTGCATTCAACATAAATCGATCACATTATCACAATGCTGCTATCATTTGGATTACAACAGAAATTCAGCAAAATATTGCTATCATTTGGATTTCAACATATTGATAGTTTGATACATTTTCAGTGAATAGAAATTCATACAGATCTCATCACCAATGAAAAAACAACTTGAACAATTCATAACCTTTCCATCAACAACTTATCAAATCATGAAAATTGCACATAGAAGATAAACACATTGCATCAGTCCATTAGACAAGTCAACACATTGCACTGATTGCAGTTCAACATCAAAATTGACAAAACACATTGCATCATAAATAAATAAATGTAAAAACCAACTAAAAAACACAGTAAGTAACCTGCAAGATGAAGTATTTGAAGCCCCTGCTGCATCAAGCAGTCAAGATGAAGTATTTGAAGCCCCTGCTGCATCACAATCAATTGTTATCTTTGCAGCCTTTGAGAGCTTTCCTGCACGAGCCTTTTCACTTGAGGCAGTATCCTCAAGTTGATGTTCTGCACCAAAATTGTATCACAATTATTTCACTTTAATGCAAGCAAAAAAATTTAACTTTACAAGTAATGTACTGAAAGTTTGAAACAATCACGCACCTTTTTCCATTTTTTCATAGAATTCAAACTCTTCGGTAGTTGGAAAGTACTCGATCTCGGATATACTGGTAGCATTGATCCAATTTTGCATGTATATTAAGGCTTCCACAGTTCTTGGAGTCATTGAACTTCTATAGGGATCAATTACCCTACCTCCAGTACTAAAGGCACTTTCAGAGGCCACTGTACTAACTTGGATAGCAAGCACATCTTTGGCCACAAGTTGCAGATTTGGGTACTTCACTCCATTAAGCCTCCACCACATCAAAATGTCCCAATCCTCTTCTTCAGGTGGATCTTCGATTGGATCAAGACAATATCTATCCACTTCATGTTGCACAACCACCTCTTCTGATTCCCTCAACTCGGTTTTCCATTTCTTCAACATGTTAGCCCTCTTGCCACTCAACGTCCTTGTACTAGAGCTGCTGCTTCCAGTTTTTCCACTAGTAATGCCACTCTCTGAACTTGTTTTACCTTTCTGAGGTCCATTTGAAGATGCATACAAGTCAGTAAGCTGCACAACTAACTCCTTCAGTTCCTCCGATGACTTCTTAACTTGTGAACCATCATATCCAAGCATATCTCGACAAGTACTGCCAAAATTCCTAAGCTTATACCTAGGATCCAGCACGAGAGCTACCAAAAGAAGCTGGTTCATGTCCTCCAGCTTGGCAAAGTACTTCGTAATCTTGGCTTTCATCTTCACAGTCATCTGATGAAGGGTTCTGTGTGCTTCATGCTCAAAATCTTCTTCATCTCTATCAAACAAGTCCTCTATTTCAGCTTGAATGCTTACAATGTCATGGAATGCTCGATGTGAGGTAGGCTTGTTTGATGCACTAACCCTCAAGGTTACCTCATAGAAGACTTTTAAGAACTGCACAAATATTCCAGCTTTCTCCCAATCACGTTCATTTGGTGGTCCAATCCTCTTTTTGGTCTTCGGGTCGACAACTACAAAACCATCTTCAAGCTCCCCATCATTTTCTTCAGGTTCAGGCTCATCAAAATAGCTCTCGTACTTGCTGTCCTCTTCATCAGCCATCCTATAAAAGGCTTTCTTCAGCTCTAAGGCAGTCTCCAACATAATAAATGTTGAATTCCATCTAGTTGGGACATCTAAAACACATATTTTCTTGGATTCCAACTTCTCTTTCTCAACACACTTCTTGAACACCTCAAGCCTCGATGAACTACTTCGAACATACTTGACTGCATTCCTAATCGAACCCACTGACCTATCTAACATTGTGAGTCCTGATCTCACAATGAGATTGAGGATGTGAGCCAAACACCTCACATGCAGAAACTTCCCACCAAAAACCGGCTTCTTCGACCAATCCACCATTTTCTTCCTCACATATTCAATTGCATGCTTATTAGCCGCAGCATTATCGACACTAATTGTCAAAACCCTCTCAATACCCCATTGAATCAAGCATGATTCAATAAGCTTCCCTATGCTATTGCCCGAATGATTACTAATTACACAAAAGTTGAGAATTCTCTTGTGCATCTTCCATCCATAATCTATAAAATGTGCAGTTAGCACCATGTAGTTTATGTTTTGCACTGATGTCCATGTATCAGTGGTTAAACACACACTATGACTCTGCAATTCCTTCCTCAGCTCCACCTTTTTTGCATCATACATCTTCAAAAACAATTTCACTATTGTTCTCCTAGATGGAATCTCCCACTTTGGGACAGCCACTGAACAAAAATGCCTAAAACCCTTCCTTTCAATTGCGCTAAATGGCAATTCATCCATCACAATCATCTCAACTGCAGCTATCCTACACCGATCCTGCGACCACAGTTTAACAGCTAGACTAGGTTCACCACTGACACTTACACTCCCATCACCACCCAATAGTGTCTGCCCTCTCTCTATGTCAGCCCTACCCGGATACTTCTTACAGACATCTTGAATGTGTCTCCTAAGAGAACTAGTCCCATTTTCATATGGATCACAAGCCAAATCGGTTGAACAATACTTACATTGGGCACGAGTGACAGTTCGAACTTGCTGCATCTTCCCATCAACTGTTTCGAACACAGGCTTCTCAATCCTGTCAAAGTGTAGCCAAACATCGGATCGAAACTTTCCAGGCTTGTCACCCTTCTTCCTTTTCCCCTTCCCTTTCGGGTCAACAGGTGGTAGAGCTGTTGAACTTGCCGGATTGGACTGACTTGCTTCCGCTGTTGAACTTCCCGGAACTAAAGCATTTCTGGCGCCCCCCGAAGCCATGCTTGTTGCTGACTTTGCTGTTGTATCAGGTGAGGCCATGCTTGGCAGATTTTGGGGAAGAATTGAAGAAATTGGAGACTGAATCAGATTGGAGAGGGAATCGAAACCACAAGAGAGAAGATGGAATCGAACAAACACTGGATAGAAGGAAGAAAATCACGAAATTGGGGAAGAAATTGGGGAAGAGTAGTTTGGGGTTTTGGGTGCTAGGGATTTGACTCGGGGATGAACCGAAGAATGGAGAGGGAATCAAAACCACAAGAGAGAAGAAGGAATCGAACAAACACTGGATAAGTGGATAGAAGGAAGAAAATCACGAAATTGGGGAAGAAATTGGGGAAGAGTAGTTTGGGGCTTTGGGTGCTAGGGATTTGACTCGGGGATGAACCGAAGAAATGAGGTCGAAACTGAATGCGGTCGTGTTTAGACTTAGGTTTAGGACTAACTAATGACCAATTAAAGACTGACACGTATAGAGGGTGTTATAGTCGGGCCGGTTCGGGTTACCCGAGATTAGAAGTATTAGAAACCGAGACCGGCCCGTTCTCATAGGTTTCGGTTCGGTCTTAGCCCGGACCGTAAAAAATGGCTGCAAAGACCGACCCGACTTATCGGTTTCTCGGGTTTCCGGATCGGTCCCTCGGGTTTTCGGCCTCAAACGCCCAGCCCTAATTGCTGTCCAGTGGCTCCCTCCTCCGGTTTCATGGCTGAAAATTAACACTGATGGGTCCTTTAGGGATCTTGACACTGCGGGCTTTGGAGGTATTGTCCGTGATTCTGAGGGCAGGTTTGTCTATGCTTTTGCCTCTAGGGCAAGGGTCCCTTCGGCTCTTGATGCTGAAATTCTTGCTTTCCTTGAATCTATTCATTTGTCTAAGTTGAAGGGATGGCATAATGTTTGGATTGAGTCTGATTCTGTAATGGTTGTACGCTATTTTAATAACTCAAAGCTCATTCCTTGGACGTTGCGCATGAAATGGGCTAATGGAATGGCAGTGGCGAGGTGTTTGCAGATTCGGGTAACACACATCTATAGGGAGGGTAATGTTCCAGCTGATGTCCTCGCTAATTTCGGTGCATCTCATGAGGGTAGCCATGCTTGGTGCATCCTCCCTCAGTTCTTGGCTCCTGCATATGGACGAGACTTTAATGCCTGGCCGTCTTATAGGTTCAGATAGCTTGTTCTTATATGTATCTTTTTTTATGTTCCATTTCTCGTCTGCTTTCTAGCATGTACACTCAGCCTCTTCTTTTTGGCTGCTTTATTGAGTTTGGTTTGGTTTGGTCCGCCGACTCCTTTGTACTAATTTCTTCTCATTTATCAATAAAATTTTGGGTTAGGACGTTGAGCTAGTCCTTTTCCCGCTTCATAAAAAAAAAAAATATGAAAAATATTTTCCAATGGGGTAAATTTGTGTTTTGAGTAGGGCTGACAATTCTGACACGACTCAAAATCCTCTCGAAATAAAACGGGTTAAACCCGCACTATTAAAAAGCGGGTCGGCTGCGTGTCAACCTGTCATAACTAGACCTGTAAATGGACCGGATTTTGATCCGAACCCGCTCCAGATCCGTAGCTATTGGACGGGTTTGGATAGAAAATTTTGATCCGTTAATGATCCGAATCCGTTAACCCGTTTATTTAACGGATCAAATACGGATTTAGGTCGATCCGATCCGTTAATGATCCGGCCCGTTTTGTAATAATAAAATATTATTTTTTATTAATATATTATTATTTTTTAAAAATATAAAATATTAAGAGATGATGAAATTGAAGCTAAAGTATTGCTTTGAAAGTAGTTTGGTTACCTTAAATTATCGGTGTAAGGAATATTTTGATAATGTAATTCTACTTTTAATGATACTCTTTATGTTATTTTAATTTTTTATTAATATCTTATGAGGCGTCATCATATAAATTTAATATTACTATTTAAAATTTAAAAATATTTGAAATTATAAACGGATTGGATATCCGTTAATCCAGCGGATACGGATTTGGATCGAGCTATCAATGATCCGCCGGGTTAACGGAGCGTGTTTGGATTGATTTTTTTTTTAGTAAACGGATTTGGATTTAGGTCGATCTGATCCAAATCCAGTCCATTTACAGGTCTATTCATAACCCATTTAATAAACGGGTTGGCTGTGGGTCAACCGGTCAACACGAAGTAAACCCGTATAACCGTTAATTATGAATTATGCTATATTTCTTCTTGAAATTTTGGATGTTGGGAGTACTTGATCCTAAGATTAATTGGACAACTTGAAATATTTTCCTTCATCATTATTGAATTTAATTATCCATGAATTATATATAATTATTTATATTATTCGTCTTGTGGAGTTTTTAGTGAATTAATCAATTTATGCATTTTTTTAGTTAATGGGTCACAATGTTAACTCTTAAATGAGTCATTTTGGCTAACACGAATCGACCTATTTATTAAATTGGTTAAACAGGTTGGAAACAGGTAACCCTTTTTATTAATAAGTTGGATTTAGGTTTAAATATTCGACAAGACAAATACATTGACCCGACGCGACACGACACAACCCATTGACAGTCCAAGTTTTGAGTATGGCTAGATCCCGCACAAAAAGAAAGACGAAATCATAGTTAAGGATACTACTTCGCACCCAGGGAAATAAAGAGATTATACTATTCTTGATCTATTATTAACCCTGTATTCACTTCTTTGTTGTAATCACATAGTACGAAAACTAGTAGCTTGGCAATATACAACCTCCTCTTCGCACATCGCACACATCCAGCACATGACTAGCATGTCATCAGAAATTGGAGGTGTACATAAATGGCCGCCCACAATTTAGAATTTATGGTTAAACTACATGAACGCATTTGGATTATACATCTTTTATAATCACTTGCATCATTGCATGAATACATTACAAAGATCACTCACCCCCGCATGTTTTCAACATGCATATATGTCTGTAACTGCAGGAGATCGACCTCCGTGTTGTCTAAACATCACTCTAAACTAAGTTTGTACCGATGTCGTCATTCGTAGAAATATGAAATCAGTGTAAGAATCAAGAACAAAATACATGAAATTATCATATGTTCATAAATATTATTAATATCATAAACCCTAGAGTGCAAGAAATCGTTCGATAACATTTCTTATTTCTCAATGATAGACAAATACAAAATTATATTGAAGTCTCTAATCTTCATCTTCATAGATAGCAGTTGCATTCAAGGATAAAATTACATGAAGTTATCATATGATCAAAAACCGTAGAGCGGTAGAGGATAGCTGTTTTCTCACTAGATGGTAAAATATTGTGGTGGGTTAATTACAAAATGTCCACGATGTGTCGCCTAGCAAAGTATTATATATAGAAACTTAGAAAGTGAGAAGTTGCACATGACAGATCGAATAAAAGCTAATCTCTCTGGAGTCTGGAATGCCTAATCATAGCATGCCTTGTTTTAAAATAGTATGCCTTGTTTTAAATGTCTAAAGTCCCTTATAGACAGATTGAATATTTAGATCTTTCTTTTGGGGCAATTCACAATATCGTATTGATTGGAATCAAGTCTTTTTTTTTTTTTTTTTTGAAAGGTGGAATCAAGTTTGTTTACCAAAGTCAAAAGGAGGTTTAGGCATTAGACAACCTTATATTTTTCAATAGAGCTGCCCTTGCTAAGTTGGGATGGAAGATCTTAACCCAGCCAGATAATTGATGGGTTCAACTAGTCACTAAAAAATATCTTAAGCATGGTCATTTTCTTACTGTTCAGAAGAATTCTTCTAATTCTTTGGTTTGGAAAGGTATTTTAGATGGTAGCTAGGGATATTCTTACTCAAGGAATGAGATGAATAGTTGGTGATGGACATTCTATTCTATTCTGGTCTTTTAATTGGCTTATGCCTTTTCCTTTGTTTTCAATCATTCTAGAAGATCGAAGAAGCAATTTAGATTGGACTCTTACAATTAATCATTTCATACATAATATGACTTGGTATAAGGATGCCCTTTTATCCATTCTTCCACATAATATTGTTAATGAAATAATAGCAATTCCATTACCTATTGATCCTACTCCATATACTTTGGTTTGGGGTCCTTCGAGTTGGGGTAAGTTTACTATTAAGAGTTCTTCTTGGTTGCAAATCCAGCAAGTTCCTGAACATTCGATCTAGAACTTCGCTCTTAACTAAGTCATGGAAGTTAAATATACCTCTTAAAGTTAAAATCTTCGCTTGGACTTTAATTAGGAATGGTCTTAAAACAAAAGATAGAGTTTCTTGGTACAATCATCATATAGGAAAATTCTACAAAATGTTAACGTATGACATGCATACAATTGCCTTAAAAGTGGTAATTTGAGTCCTCAAAATAGTAATATTAGTCCTCAAAGTGGTAACATGAGTCCTTAAAGTGGTAAATTTTCTTAGTTACCACATGAGTCCTCAAAATAGTAATATTAGTCCTCAAAGTGGTAACATGAGTCCTTAAAGTGGTAAATTTTCTTAGTTTACCATATGAGTCCTCAAAATAGTAATATTAGTCCTCAAAGTGGTAACATGAGTCCTTAAAGTGGTAAAAATAGTTGATGTATGAGAAATGTTAACATACCATAGCTTTACCCCATCATATATCTGCAGTTTGCTCCTTTTGTTCAGATGAAATGGAATCTGTGGATCATTTATTCATACATTGTCAATTTGCCTTAAATGTGTGGTCTAGATCTCTTACTCCTACACCTTTGAACTGGAATAACTCTTTCATCTCTTGGATTGATCATATAGCTAATAATGATGACTCTAGAGTACATCTTCCTTCTATCTTAATGCTTGCTTGGTCAATTGGGCACTCTTGAAATAAATTAATTTTCTAGAACTTAACGTTATCTCCTCACCAATGTTTTTGTCAGGCATGCAATTGTGCTAGGTTCGTATTATGCTAAGGCAAATCTTAAGAATAGGATTCCAAAATTTTCTAAATATTTTCATATCAAGTGGCAGCCTCCTGATACAAATCAAGTTAAATTAAACTTTGATGGTTCTGTTGGTAATGGCTTTGCTACTATTGGCTTTGTTATTAGAAATGCAGATGATAATCCCTTGTTTGCTGCTAATAAGAAGTTAGGAATCACGAATGCTCTTGTAGCAGAAGCAACTGCCTTAAGGGATGGTTTACATACGGTGTTACTTCATCAACATGCTAATGTTGTGGTCGAAGGTGACTCTAAGATGCTGATTGACTGTATTCAAGGAATGATGCAGGATGTAAGATGATTGGCTCATCAGTTTAATTTCATTGTATTTCGACATATTTACCAGGAGGCAAATTTTGTGGAGGATCATCTCGCTTCGCTGGCTCATAAATCTCAAAATAATTCTATATGGTTTTTCTGCTTATTCATTGCTGTGTCTCCAGCGTTCTATTTGGATTAGTTGAGAAGGGGAGTTAGTAGAGATTTTGTTTTTTTAGTTTCTTTTACTTTTTTCTGTTATCGAAAAAAAAAAAACATGACCGATCGAATTGCATGCAGTGTTTATATAATTGCTTCAAAGCAGCCAAAACCAGTGCCTCTTCTGCTGATGAAAACGAAAGCAGAAAGCCCTAGACGAAGGAATGAGGTGTCCCTTTCTCTCTCTCTTTTCTCTTTTCTCTTCTCTTGCTGTTTGTCGCTCTTGGCAAATGAACGAGCTGGGCGTGAGGCCACGTCTCATGCAAAGAACCCTAAGTGCCATATTTTAATTACTTGCAGATATATATATATATATATATATATATATATATATATATATATATATATATATATTATAACAGTCTAACAGAAACGTCAAAACCTACTTTGCTGGTTTGCTTGCGTAGGTCAAAACTCTACGTCTTGTAATTTTATGCGAGGACTGGTTTCGTATGTATGACCGGTCCAAATTAGTAGCTCTACCCCCGTAGAGGGCAATAATCTAGTAGATTAATTAAGAGTTAAAACTACTAGCTGGCTGAATTAAGATTATAGCTAGGTAGCCTAAATCTTGACCAAAATGGTAATTTGGTCAAAGCTAGCAGCAGAATTTCCAGTGAATTGATGCTGATGAATGCCCTGTAGTTGATTAATCACGCAAGCAATTTCACACGACAATTATTTAATTACTGGGACTCTAAGAGCTCATGCTTTTTGAGAAAATTCAAATATGTACAAAAGTTATTAAAGCGCTCATTTTTAAGTTGTAGCTCCAATCGATTTGATTCGAAAAAATAATAATAATGACAGCTCCAAGCCTCCAACCGTGCATGCAACTCGAGCACCAATTAATTATGTGAAGTTTGTTAACCACAAAACAGAACTGGATATGAACTTAAATCAATGAAATAGGTTTGACTCAATTTTGGGTTGGGTAGTTTACACAAGCTTTTGTCATTCTTCTTTTATCTTGTTTTAAAATTTATTTGTGTTTTTAATAGACTTCATGCGTCAATCTATTAATAAACATGCAGACATCAACTGATTGTGCAAAAACTCAAACTGTAACACCATTTATCAATCTCATTCAATACTAAAACAATTAAGCATACGTACTTTACAAACAACAAATTAATTACCACATCCATTTTTTTTTTTAACCTGAATTTAGAGAGGCAAGGAAGTTCTGGTGAGGTACCCGTATTGAAATTCACAACATCGCCTTGAAGCGAGTGTAGTTTGTGAGGAAGAGGAACACAATACACTCTCCAAAGGAAAGAGGTGGCCGGGATTTAGATTTGTTGATCGATATGCCCTACGGTCACCAACATTTTGGCTTTGGCTAGTCCTCAATGATCATAACATTAGCTGTTCGTTTATGGTCAAACTTTCTAATTATTTTGGCTAACAAAATCCCTCAAAAGAGCAGTATAAACTATTGTTGGCAGACAAATCGTTTAAACTAAGCAAGTACATGCATAAGCGTGATTCGAGTGATTTTACCTTGAGTTACCATCAACCCCGTGCGCATAAATTCCGAAACTGTTGTCCCTCCACGGCTCCACAGACAAAACTCCACTTCTTATGGTCACTATTCCCAGACACTAGTAAAAAAATATCACCTATAAATTGGCTAGTAAAAGTAAAATAACAGCAGAGATTTACTGGATGGTGGCTACATCGTAGGTAAATATATGTTAATATACAGGCACTGGTTTAAGCAAATTAATCTGCCAAAATCACTGCCCTTAAAAGCTGGGGGACCTTGGATCCAAATTATTTCACAGAGAGGAAGCAAAACCTGCCTGATGATCGGGCTCATTGTTTCCCGGTTTTTTTGGTCACTTGTCTCGCACTTCTTTCATTTCTAGCCCCAAAACTTAGAGCTTGCTTTATTCCTTCTTAGTTTGTCACTTTTTATAGCAGCAGAAAAGTTCTTAATCGGCTATATTTACAGGATAGCAGCACTGTTGACAGTTCATTCTTGCATTGACCAATTAAAGATGGAGTGTAATTTTTTTTTTCGATTGATAAGATGGGATGGAGTGTAATTAACTTGTAAAAATAGTGCTTTCTCCATGTTACTTTTGTGAAACATTACGTCCCACTTTGGGTGTACCTTACATTGTTGTAGAATCAATCTTTGAATTCAGTACAAACTCTCCAACATTTTGGTCAATTTCACTTTTTGACATCTATGTGATGTGCCATATAGTGTTTTATTTTACATAAAGAAAATTTATTTTATATTAATCAACCACTTCCAAATCTCCATAACAAAATCTCAATACACTGAGTCAGGCTTTTACAAATTCATTTTGATCAAATAACATAACTAATTACTCTCAAAATTCATATAAGATTTGGACCGCTACTTCTCTGAAAGTATAGTTCTTGGCTTCTTGCCTCCCTCTCTACACCCTCCCCGGGCTCAGAAGGTCAAGAAACTCAAAAAACAAAGAAACCGGTCTCATGAGCCTAAAGTCAGCAAAAAGTCTTATGTATGGTTTATAGTTTGAATATGCATATTTATTCACGAAGATGAATAAACGGATATGATCTATTGATGCAACTCAAATTTAGATATGACATTAAAAAGCGACGTAGAATAAGTAAATTGACAATTTATTTAAAAGAAAAATAAGTACCGCAACAATAACAAGGATCTTACAAACATAAATTTCAACACAAATATCATCAAATAGAGGATATATATCGATGAGAAGTCTATGAAAATTTTAAACAAAACTTGGAGAATCAACTTAAGCAAGAAAACAAAATATTGAGAAGATGTAACATGTTAGACTTTGGCAACATAATAAGGAAGTGGCAAATTGACAACTTGTGTCCATTCCTAATTAACCCATGATATTTCAATGGATAAACTATGATCTCCAATGTGAAAGATTTTTATGGAACTTATGGTTGGTGGCATGTCTTCCGGTCACATCTGTTAGACAACGGTGCTCAATTTAAAGCGCCTGTACTTAGATTGTATGGACTTTTATTTTGTCATAGTTAACGTTAATTGTGTTAGTTGTAAAATTTCATTAGGTATGATGTCTGTTAAGTTTTGTTGTTATCGTAAATTGTATAAGTTATAGATTACAATGTACATTTATAATTCAAATATCACTATCGACTGTCTTTTTATAGTGATAGACTAGCAAGAAATTTAACAATCTGTTACTGTCCGAATAGATAAAACTCGTCTAGAATCATAGATTGATACGTTAAGATACCATAAAATTTATAACTACTTAATTTATTTTGCAAAGAAAAGTAGAAAACAGTAATGAAGATGTGGTGGCATAAAAAATTTGAAATTTGGGAGGTGGGTCAAATACATCCAGGTGGACCAGATCTGAGTGAGATACATAGCCTCTTAATAGATTATTATGTTAAAGCTGCATGTAAGACAAGTGTTTGAAGGGAGTTATAAGGCCCCGTTTGGTAAACAATAAAAAAAAGTTTTATTTTACAAAAAGTTACCAGAGGGTAGCTGAGGCAGCCGAAAGAAACAAACAAACCCTAACAAAATTCTCCTATTTCCGCCCAGCCCGGATCTTTCGCAACCTTGTTTCAGACCATTTTTCTCTCCCCCAGCACCCAAAAGGTCTTATTATTATTTACTCCCTCTCTCTCTCTCCTTATAAGTTATAACCCATCATCTTCTCTGATTCTCTCTATATCTATCTTTCTCTCCCTCCCAAAAAACCCACTTGAAGTTTAGCTCCCTATAGCTTAAAAACCCAAATGGCTCTGCATGCATTGGGTTTCTAGTTTTCTCTTATCTCTGTAATTTCATCACTCCGATCCCCTTCCGTGCCAACTACAAGGCCCAGTAACCTCCAAGTGAAACTTGCCTTCCGCTTCGTGATTATCGTAAACCCCAGATGAGATTACAGTCTCTGTAACCGTTGAGTCAGTTCCAGTTTTTTAGGTGAGGTGAGCAGAAGAAGAAGAAAGAAAGAAAAAAATTGAATCAGTTTCACCACCTCAAGTGGTTGTTTGTTTTTACTTGCTGTGTGTTTTTTTCTTCTTCTTGTTTCTTTCCTGGGGAAAAAAATTTAATTTTGTTCCAATGTGGTGATCCTGTGCATGCTTTGCTTCGTGCTTTCAGATTTATTGCGAGCTGACGAAAGAAAACCGAAACGCCCCATTTCTAGTTTGAATTTAAAAGAAATGGCTCCGGCGACTAATTGGCTATCCTTCTCCTTAATGTCCCCCATGGAAATGCTAAGGTCCTCCTCCGAGTCTGAGTCTCCCTTCGCTCAGGCTTACGATACCTCCGCTGTTACTGCTCCCTCTCCTCATTACTACCTCGACCACTTGTACGCTAACGGTAAATGATCAAAATCTTGTATGCCAACTCCTTGCAATTTTTAGCTTATATATGCTGTGTTTGGTTGGCCCGGAAGTCATTTCAATGGCCGGCTCGAGTTGAAAACCGAGCAGCTTGCCTGATAAAGTTGAGAAAATTAATTGCTCAAAGCTCAACTGCATGTCGACGTAATAATCAGTCAGACCCATTATTTGTTTGTTTTTCTCAGGGTGGGCGAACCCGAAATCCGAAGTGTTCTACACGGAAGGTGAGGAAGACCAGCAAACCAAACAGACCCACTCCGATTCGCTTGCGAGCTTCATCGACCCACAAACCCAGAACCAGCCGATTCCCAAGCTCGAGGACTTTCTCGGTGACTCCATGGTGCGCTACGCCGATAGCCAAACGGAGACGCAGGACTCGTCGCTGACCCAAATCTACGACCAGGGCTCGGCCTACTTTGGTGACCACCACCAGAACCAGGATCTCAAGGCGATTACTGGGTTCCAAGCCTTTTCGGCTAACTCGGGCTCCGAGGTCGAGGACTCGGCCTCCATGGCCAGGACTCAGCTCGCTTGCGCCGAGTTTACGGGTCACTCGGTTGAGTCGATTGGGAACGAGTTGGGTTTCTCGAGCTGTGGTGCTACCGCTACCAACACAAGCAATGCTTTGTCTCTTGGGGTCACTAATACTAATACTAATACTCAGACCTCGAATCGTGAAAAGGCCATTGTTGCGGTGGACACTGATAGCACTAAGAAAATATCTGATACTTTTGGGCAGAGGACTTCAATTTACAGAGGAGTTACTAGGTAATTAATCTTTCTGGGTTTTCTACCTGTTTTAATATGTTCATGGTTCATTTGGGTTTTTTTCTGTTCTTGGTAAAATAATATGAGAAATGAATGTATATACTAAGAATAATAATATATGAGGTTTAATGAAGAACTGGGTCTTGGGCCTTTCAATCCCTTGTTTGACTAAATTTTGTGAGTGTGTGATTGATTAGTTTCATTCAAGGGAAAAAAGATGAATGCACCGGTCTGAACGGAGGAGGTCATATGGGTCATATTCATGCATAGTACAAGGAGTCTCTGTGTTTCTGACTCTGAAATATGATTTTTGTATTTGGTTGCTACAGACATCGTTGGACGGGTAGATATGAAGCGCATCTCTGGGATAACAGCTGTAGAAGAGAGGGTCAGGCCAGGAAAGGACGTCAAGGTCCTATTTCTCTCTCTGTCTAACTCTCTCTCTTTCAAATCTGCATTATTCATTTTCAGAGTGAGAAATTATGAATGTTAGATTATTATGCACAGTACAAATCATATACATATAATGCATTGAGGGACTATAGCACTGAAAAGAAGCTTGCATGCAATTTTCAAAGGCAGAGCCTTTAATAATGGGGGCGCTTGGAGGTTTTGCTACTTTGCTGGGAGGGGCCCTGGATTCAAATTTGCATACTTTTTCATTAGTCTCACATGATTGATTGATGGCTATCTAATTGGTACAAAATGGTACTTTGATATTTTCTGCTCTGAGCTTGCTTTCTTCTCTTTACTTGCTTTCAATCAAACTGATTTGATCAGATGGGCCGCCGTTTTGCCATTATGTTCATGTGGGTTTAAATTTGCATTGCTTTGTTGTCTGGTCTTTCGGTCCATTTCCCTCAGTTAAACAGATTAGACTCTGGATTTGTGTATTGACAAGATTGCCAACCACATCCTGAATTTGCAGACCTCGATGAAACTTGGTCTTGTGAAACTTGGCTTTAACTTTTGCTTTTGCTTTCATCTCTGCAACAAGTTCTTAGGGGTTTTGACCAGAGCACCCACTTCAAAATTTTTATCATAAATATATACATAACAGCATTTCTTTATTGTCTCCTAAACTTGGTAGATAGTGACTTTGCTGGACTGTAGCCTGGTAAAGTTAGCTAGCTGCTAGATTCTGGGCCACCCATGAACCTCAGAATCTCATGTGCAGTAGCATATACCCTATGGATAGTGATCAAGTAAATTTGGTGGGAAAACAATTTGATGGTCTCTGACAAAAAGTTGAGTGATATTGGAAGCTTGTACCTTGTACAAAATTTATGAAAATTCTATAGTGCTTCAAACTTTCTGGAGTTGATAAATTCTTTAATGCTTAAAACTCGCCTGTTAGATTAGTCATATTTAATTTGCTTTCGATGTGCCCCACACAATGTCAAAATTTTTGATTACTTGAGCATATAGTTATCTTGTGAAAAAATGGGAACAGGGTATTGGGGACCATATCACTATTTTAGCTGACTATCACATTCAAAGCACATGTTTCTTAGTTTAATTGTGTTTTGATTATTATATTAAGTGACTGCTGTACTAAGCAGAAAAAATTGACTACTATAGCTGATACTGTAATCTTGTTTTACCTTTTGCATAAAATGTGGGATTGTGGAAATCTTGCTGTCACTCAACAACTGGTCCTGATCTACAGTTTACTTGGGTAAGACTTTACGCAATTTGTTTTTCCTTGTTTCCTTGGTACAAGGAAAGTTCAGTTCCCACGTAGTTCCTTTCAATTACAGAAAGATTTATAATGAACTCTAATTTTCAGGTGGATATGACATGGAAGATAAGGCAGCAAGGGCTTATGATTTGGCTGCTCTGAAATACTGGGGACCTACTGCGACTACCAACTTTCCTGTAATACACAGAACAGATTAATTTTAAAGCTACTACACCAATTTAGCATCCCAATCGTTATGAAGGTCAAAAACTTAGCTGATAGTTTTCATGTTCTCAGGTTTCAACTTACAGCAAAGAACTGGAAGACATGAAACTTGTGACCAAGCAAGAATTCATTGCTTCCCTCAGAAGGTTTGCTCAACCTCTAGCATGTTGTTTCTGAAATACTGTTGGTCTGTTCTGCAGTAAGTTAAGCAAGTTTTCCCAATGTTTTACTTGCAGGAAAAGTAGTGGTTTTTCAAGGGGAGCTTCTATGTACCGAGGTGTAACAAGGTTGGTATTTCTATCTTCAATTGGTTTGTTGGTCATTCCTATTTAAGATCATGTGTTGTGTATTACTTTTCAGCTTCAAAAACAAGGTTTACTCATTTGCTACGTAATTTGTTCTTGCAGGCATCATCAACAGGGGCGCTGGCAAGCAAGAATAGGCCGTGTTGCTGGGAACAAAGACCTTTACCTAGGGACATTTGGTAAACATTCTGACTTTAGATAAGGAGTTGAAGTGTCTTTCAATAAACAACTCTTTCTTCTACAAGAGTTCATATGCACATTTAGATTGTGTCATCACATTTTATAACTGGTGGCAGCTACTGAAGAGGAAGCAGCAGAGGCCTATGACATAGCAGCCATAAAGTTTAGGGGCATCAATGCAGTAACAAATTTCGAGATGAATCGATATGATGTTGAAGCTATTGGCAAGAGTTCTCTTCCTGTTGGTGGTTCAGCAAAGCGCTTAAAGATCTCTCTTGAATCGGAAGAGCAGAAACCATCTGTGACCAACCATGATCAGCAGCAGCAGAATTCTCAGTGCAGCAGTGGCAGCAACAGCAACAACATCAATTTTGCTAATTCCATGGCGCAACCAATTCAGACCATCCCGTGTGGAATTCCATATGATCATGCTGCAGCACTTTATCATCACAACCTTCTCCAACAGTTCCAATCTTATAACTACTATGGCATTACGGATTCTTCAGCAGGATCGCACCCTAACATTGCAACAAGTCAGATGACAATGGCGATGATGCCCCAGCAGCAGCAGCAGCAGCAGCAGCCAGCTGAGTTCTTTCTCTGGCCTCAGTACCAAACCCATCATTCATAGGGACTAAAAATGTTGTGGTTTTGTTTCTCCCATAATGTTTTGATAGCCGCTAACATTATCCGGCTGACCCAACATCTGACCCTCACTCCAATCCACCTCTTGACCTTATAATTAGGACTAGGAGTAGGGAAATCAAGGCAAGTAGGTTTTTTGTTTGGAGGCTAAAGTTATGGATAGAGTAGGAAGGAAGCTGGATTTTGTATTTAAGGTGGGAAACTTGGAATGGCGTATCCATTTACTTTTAAGAAATTTTCTTTTGGTTCATCTTTCCAAAGCACCCGTTTTCTTCAGTTGGTTTTATTAATTTGTGCACCTAGATGCAGAATTCACATAATCATACACAGATTATGCTATTTTGCCTTGCTGGATATAGGATATCAGTATATCACATGAACCCATATGTATTGTGTGTTTCTCTGGACATAACCTTCCATCTCTTTCATCGCCAGAAACCCCTTGTAGAATCTTGAATCATGAACATGATGGTAGACTATTTGGTTAGATCTGATAGTGATGTAGAGCGTTTGGCTGAAAGAATTGAAGAGCAAATTGATTGAGGAAAAGGTAAAACAGAAATATTGTAGATTTGGCGTTCGGTGTCAGAATGATAATTATTATACTTTAAATGAGTTTTTTTTTTTTTGGGCTTATGAGGTTGTTCTGAGCCTCAAAACTGCATTACTCTTACTGAAACACTACTTGTTAATATAAAAAGAATTTTAGGGTATTACAAATTCATGATACATAACCGACCTTTTTTTTTTAAATTTTTTTCTCATTTATTTATTTAATAAGGAAGGACATAGGTGGAAGTTTTTTTTTTTGAAAAATATCATGTCGATATATTAATATTACTCAGGCCAGAAAGGACCATTACATATCCTCCCTCTACCATCTCTGGGCAGATAAAGAGTTTGTGGTAAAACCACAGCGATACATAGATTAGGTCCGATCATTTGACGGTACCCATGCTCACTTATTCAAGAAAGCCTATAAACTATGTTACAAAGACAAGTAAATAGGCTAGGTAAATAAAATCTAAATGAGACTCAGCCCTAGAAGGCTGACCCATTCCTCATGAGGCCCAAGATAAGGCCCAAAGACCTCATCCCAGTCCCAAAAAGAGTAAGCAAGCCCAAAAGGCCCAGCCAATCTCGGCGCCGTGCAACCTTCTAGCAGCTCCGTGCCTCGGACTCCAGTGCCACCTGACGCTGCGACGACCACCAAGTGCAACCACAGAGACAGTTGCACCATCAGGACATCCCCGCCCAAGTCAGTGAACATCGAATCTGATCGGAACCAGATTGACGAGAAAGGCTGGATGAGGAGTTTGATCAGCCAAATCAACAGCACCAGCGCCGATAGTGTTAAAACCATCCACCAGAGCAGGAGCCATCCACCACTGTGCACCACCGCAATCGAGAGCCCCACTCCATCTCTGCATGCTTCACCGCCGGCAGCGCCCAAGCGGAGCATCTCACCTCGCCTTGACGTCCCTGGCCAGGACGAAGTAGATCGATCCACAGTCCCCATTAAAACCAGGGCTTCAGCAGCAAATTGGGATTGAGAGAGGCCTAGCCTTGGCCTCGTGGAGGAGACAGTAGCCGTCATGCTCAATGAGTCCGATGACAAAGAGATTGGAATAGGTTGCCATCGATGATGGAGGAGAGGCCAAGGGCGCAATCCTAGTAGACTTCCAATGCGATCGCCCATATCCCAACACCCCGCGCCAGATCTGATCGAGATCATCTTGACAAGGAGTGCCTCGATTTGGGGTTGATCGATCTTGTTCCTTCCTTCGTCGGAGAAGACTAGGTTCCCCAGATCAGGTAAAGCAATAGGCAGAGGGCAATCAAGTTGCTCTGCACTTCCATGGTGTTGAGTCGGAACCCGCACCATCATATTCCATCCTTTGTTGCTGTGTAATGGCCAGAGCCATGGCTGGCTTAGAGATCGGCTGTTGGTGGCCGGAGGTAGATAGCCTAGCCTCGGTGGGCTAGGGTTGAGGAAGAGCGGCGCTGCTCTCATAAAAGACTAACTGATTAATAAGACACAAATCACAGAAAAGGAAAACCCACATAGGTGGAAGTTTGATAAAAAATAACACAAAAAAATATAAGGGGTGCATTGAGTAATTGAGGGGATTTATTTAAAATTTCTCTAACCAGAAACATGAAAAAATACATAGCATTAGCCAAAAGTACACACGATAGACACCTAAATTTGAATAGACTAATTTAAGAAAAACCATTTCTTGCATATGAATTCAACTCCCTAATTTTTCTAAACAGATCAATTTAGAACCTCTTTTTCGTTCACAAAATATTATATCACATTATCACGTATATCAATTTAGATCAGGCCTGCTGGGCTTTTTGCAGGGGCTCCTTTTTGGATCTGCCTTGAACTAAATAAGTTGGGCTAGGGTTTTTTCCCTAGGCCCATTCCTATGTTAATTAGTTTGTCTAATTACAATAATTTCCTTTGTTTTAGGAACCTACGCACTTTTGTGCATCCTATGTCTCTTTAGCATCTCTGGAGTAGTACCGAAGGAGGATATCCGCTATTTCTACGTATTTAAATGTACAATGAGTAGGATTATATGTATGTACCACTTGTGGGTACTACCACTAGCTTCTTGTTTGTCTATAGATGACAGCAGAAAGGTATGTAACGGCCTATTCTGGCTTGTGATGAATATATTTGCACCCGATTTGAGTTTGGTTCAAAAAAATAATAATATTATATCACGTATAGCAGGTAAGATCTCATACACATTCACGCATCATTGTTTTTCAAAAATTAATACATTGATTGACGCCCATTACATTTCCAAAATCGGCTATATAGAACTAGGCCTGTAAATGGATCGGGTTCGGATCGGATCGACCTAAATCCAAATCCGTTTACTAAAAAAAAAATTCGATCCAAACCCGCTCCGTTAACCCGGCGGATCATTGATACCTCGATCCAAATCCGTACCCGTCGGATTAACGGATACCCGATCCGCTAATCCGATCCGTTTATAATTTCAAATATTTTTAAATTTTAAATAGTAATATTAAATTTATATCATAATATCTCATAAGATATTAATAAAATATTAAAATAACATGATCTACATGAAGAGTATCACCAAAAATAAAATTACTTATTTTTGACAATAATTACAAAGACTGCCTCTTAGATTTCTGCAAAAAAGTAATATTAGAAATCTTTAATATTTTATATTTTTAAAAAATAATAATATATTAATAAAAAATAATATTTATTTATTACTAAAACGGGTCGGATTATTAACGGATCGGATCGACCTAAATCCAAATCCGATCCGTTTATTAAACGGGTTAACGGATTCGGATCATTAACGGATCAACGGATCAAAATGTTCGATCCAAACCCGTTTAATAGCTACGGATCTGGAGCGGGTCCGGATCAAAACCCGGTCCATTTACAGGTCTATATAGAACTGTGCATTGTATCTAGGAAAAATGTTATAGGGTCACTCGGATCAATTTGTTAAAACCATATCACATGGCCATTGTTTTTTCCCAAACAGCCTTTCCAGAACCGTCCAGGCGTCCACTTCGACTATAAAGTATAAAACTATTCCCATCTTAACTAGTAGGTGCACACTTGAAAACTAGGCATGATTTTTTAGATGGTTTTTGCAGAGAAAATGGTGAAAATTTCAGAGGCGTCTGAAAGAGAAGATGAAGATGATCCAAAGATGGTGTTCGACCTAAAATACTTACAATTTGAAAATATCGGATCCATGATTTACCAAAAAGAGGTATTAATATAAATGATTTAATCACTCAATTTACATTACCAATAACAATTTGTATAATTCTATGTCTTGTTTGAATAGTCTCTAGATGGAGTCCTAGGGAGGCCGTAGAAGAGAAGGCCACAAAGCTATGCTCCTCACGGGAGGTATACTTGAAGGAACCAGACTGGCATCGTTTCAAAGTTATTCTCTTCAACGGGGGACACAAGGTTGTACTTAATTTCTGTTCATCTCAATATCTTGTTAAATTTTGGCTCTTTCATCGTTTTCACCTTCCTCTTCCCCTTCCCCCTTGACACTGAGAGAGAATCTGATAAAAAGAAAATGCATCGACTATGTTAGATCTGAAAGATGGTTATGTTAGCCCCAGAATTGCTGCATGTTGAAGATCCTTAATTTCCATCGGCAAGAAACTTTGCAAGAGTGTTAGAAGAAAATTTTAGACATGGATTTGAGATTGATAATTAGTTGTCACATATATGGCTGTTGTAACTAGACTCTTTGTCAAGCCCTTCCCCTCTAGGCTTCTCATGCTTTTCTATTTGATAATTTGAGAGTTAGTCATATTAACAACTCCAACAACTTCCCCATATTTTGATTTTTCCCTAGTTTAGGGAAAAATGAGTCTCTTTTGCTCCAACAGATTATTTATAACTATCCCTATTTTAGGGAAAGTGAGGAAAGAGAAAACCAAATTCCCTATATTTATAGCAATCTCTAAAATTTTAAGGAAGAATATGGAGATTTTAGAGATTGCTGTAAAATAGAGAATCTGTTGGAGTTGAAGAAAAAAAAGATGCTAAAGTTTTGACTCTTGCTTCCCTATTATACAAAAATTATAGGAAATCTGTTGGAGTTGCTCTAGAGGTTCTTTTGTTTGTAATTTAATTCCTATTCGAAAAAGAAAAAAAAAGGTAGACTTTTTGTCATTTTGTATTGTTATATGATTAGGCTTATGGATGTTGTAATTTTGTACGCTATTCCTTCATTTTCAATAAAATTAGACTTACTTATTTTCGATAACAAATTCATTGGTTTGTTGTGTAATGTAGAAACCATCATCATCTGACAAGTAAACAACATCCAAGATTAAGGTAATAGATTGCACTAGTTAAAAGTAATACACAGAAATTTAGAGAAACTTGCAAACCTTCAAATTTTTAAACGAATTGGTAGTTTGTTACCAATATAAAATAATGAGAACTAATGTAACACTATACAACATAACCTTGGTCAATATAACTATTGGATAAAGATTTAAATGTGCAAATAAATAAATAAATAAAATTAAGAGCAAATGCTCTCAGCTCTCTAATCCTAGTTATGCAAAGAGGGACACTAGGGAGAAAACCAGAAATCCGTGATATTTTCTCTCGTCCGCGACCACTGTCGTTAACACTGGCGCTTGCCTGTCCGACATTGGGATGCTGCCAAACGGGATTTGATTATCCTATTTCCCTTGTTTCCTGGGATTGGCTTGCTTGGAGGCTTGACAGTAGGTGATCGTGTAAAATATTATTTGGACCTAATATTATCTACATTAAATAAATAACAAACTGATTAAACTTATTACAATAAATGGGAAATATATGAATTATCTACCTAGACACCTAATGAGCTTTGGTATGTCACTCATATGGTTAGGAATCCATTTTGATAAAGATAAATATCTAATTAGTTGATATGATAATTATAGCATCTTTCAGAAATTACTCATTGGTTAGAATCAAAGATTATTTTATGGGAAGACCTATCTAGCTTGTATATCTTGAAGTCCCTATTCACTGTGTGACAAAACATTCAGTCCTGCCCCATAGAGAGGAGTTAAACACATATAGTTGAGTAGAAGATTTCTTGCGTGTGGCAGCTTGAAGTTTTGGAGCTCGGATTATTTGTGTTGAATAGCTGTGTTGCTGCAACTGCTTTTGAAGGAATGACTGTTGTGCATGAAGCAGGTGATGCATCTCCTCTTGTTGTATTCTAGTTCATATTGTATTGATCATTTGGTTGTATTTATGCATTTTGTGAAACGATCTTGGTTTTCTCATTAAGTTAACAAATGGTATCAGAGCAAATTTCACAATTCATAAATCATTTTTAGAAGATCAATTCATTGTATTTTGAACTAGAGTTTTGTGTTATGTTGAAATTGCAAAACGTTTTGGGAAATTAGGGTTTTGGTTAACAAGCCAAGAAAAAAAAAAAAAAAAATCGAAGTGGATTCAAAAAACCACATCATTCGATTCGGATTAAGATCGCTTTTGGTAATTATTGCTTCCGCTAAAATTGTTGCAGAATTGCAGTCGCAAAGGTTAGGCCTTTTGAGAACCATGTTTCGATTCAAAGCTTTAATTCGTTTTCTGTTGAATTACAAAAACACTAGAAGCATTCTCGGCGTGCACCTAGGCTAGAGTAGATGGTGACCGGATGAAATTTAAGTTTTGGTGTGCTTGTGTCTCTGAATTGAATTGAGTTGAATTGAAACGATTTTGTGCTTTCTCTGTGATTGCTTATGGATGGTTGTGCTTAATATTTTGCATTCTGCTAATATATATCTGTGATTGAACAATGATTATATGATAAATTGATGAATGTTTGAGTTAAGAAGTTCATTGTCTCCCTGTAAATATTATCATATTTTCATTTAGAAAATTGCAGATTGAGTAAAGTTTCTTTTCAATTGTTTTTGATGTCTTGAATTGAATTTTGTTAAACTTTACTTAGGTCACAAGTTGTTGCAAGTAAGAATAGGCATATTGCATAAAGCAATTTCTGTTGTTATTTGTATATAATCATTGAGATAAAAATGACCTGAAAACTTGTGTTAATTGTTTTCAAACTGTGCTTACTCGTGTCTTCCAAAGAAGTGTTAATATAGCATAGTTTGGTGACAAACAGCTTCACACATGATTTTGAATTCATATTTTGATACTTAAAGACTCTTCTACTGTCATAAGATGTTGATTGTCTTTTTGGATAACTTGAGTTCTCTAATTATGGGGTGAAGATTCAGAAACTTAAGTACATTATGTCTACTGCTACAAAAGTGTTGCCTAATGTGAAATTCAGATTTGGGGTATTTTCATTGACATAGTATCTTGTGGTACTTGTTGCCATTATGGTTGATATTTTGTTTTGGTGTTTTATGTGTTTTTGAACTGCTTTTGGAACTAACACATAAATCTGCAGAAATATTGCTAAATTGAAACTTTCAAACTAAGAAACTGAAAACAAAATCTTTATGACTTTTGCTCTTTCTGAACTCAGGAATCTAAACTAGAGAGAATTCCCATGTCTTCAACATGCTTCTTGAAAACTAAAACTGGTAATGCCTTGGTAAAAGGGTCTGCAAGCTGTGCATCTGTGCTAACAGCAGCTATTTCAATCTCTCCATCTTTTACCCTCTTTCTCACACTGTAGAACTTCAAGTCTATATGTTTTGAATTATTGGACCTTTTGCTATTCTTACTGAAGAACACAGCAGCTTCATTATCACAATAAACTTTCAGCTTTCCATCAACAAGATTACTTAAAATCTTTGTTTCCAAAAGAAAGTTTCTGATCCATAGGCCTTCACATACACCTTCATATATGGCTATAATTTCTGCTTGCATGGTGGATGTGGCTATCAATGATTGTTTCATTATTTTCCAAGCCACTGCACCACCTGCCAACATATATACATAGCCACAAGTAGACTTCATTGATGCAGGATAATTGCCTGCAAAATCTGAGTTTGTGAAGCCTACAAGTTCAAGTTTCTTCACACGTTTATACACAAGCATGTGACCCTTAGTCCTCTGTAGGTATCTCAATACCTTTTTTCAGCAATCCAATGCTTGTGTCCAGGATCAGATTGAAATCTAGACAACATGCGAACTGCAAAGGATAAATCTGGCCTGGTGCACACTTGTGCATACATGAGACTGCCAACTAATCTAGCATATGATACAGACTCCATTTCCCTTTTCTCAACACTTGTTTTAGGTCATTGATCCTTATTTAATTTATCTCCCTTAGATATTGGAACCTCCCCATGAGCACAAGTAGCCATATCAAATCTCTGAAGTATTTTTGATATGTAGGCTTGTTGAGATAATCCCAATAAACCTTGTGCTCTGTCTCTCTTTATCTCAATTCCTAATACATAAGAAGCCTCTCGTACATCTTTCATATCAAAAAATTTCAACAGAAATATTTTGGTATCTTTCAGTAACTTATTGTTACTGCTAGGAAGGAGAATGTCATCTACATATTGGATAAGAAAAACAAACTGGTATCCAACAACTTTAAGATAAACACATTCATCTACTAGATTTTCTGTAAAACCAAAAGATGCAACCATAGAATCAAATTTTTTATACCATTGTCTAGATGTCCGTTTAAGTCCATATATAGATTTCTTAAGCTTACAGACTAAGTTTTCTTTTCCAGTTTCAATATAGTCTTCTTGTTGTGACATGTATATCACTTCCTCCAGTTCACCATTTAAGAAGGCTGTTTTTACATCCATTTGATGTAACTCCATATCATAGTGAGCTACAAGAGCCATTGTGATTCTAAAAGAGTCCTTAGTTGAAACTGGTGAAAATGTTTCCGTAAAATCTATACCCTCCTTTTGTGTGAACCCTTTAGCTACAAGTCTTGCTTTGTGTCTCTCAATATTTCCCTTAGCATCTCTCTTAGTTTTGAACACCCACTTGCTGCCTATAGGCTTCTGCTTTGGATCTGGCTTCACAAGCTCCAACACTTCATTATTATACATGGATTCAAGCTCTGCATCCATGGCTTTCTTCCATTGTTTTGACTCATTACTTTCCGCAGCTTGCTTAAAATTTACAGGGTCATTATCATCTGCTAAAGTGCTCTCAACTTCTTGCAGATAAACCTCATAAATATCATTTTGACCACCAAAAGTTGGCTTCCTAGTTCTTTGTGATCTTCTAGGTTCAGCTACATTTTGTTGAGGTTCAGGAACATTTTGAAATGGTATAAGTTCAGCCACTTCAACATTTTGGTTTTCAAGTTCTAAGTCACCACCTACTGCATTGTGAACTTCACTTTCAGTTTCTGCATTATTTTTTAAAGTTTGGCATTTCTATTTCTGTATCCTCACTTTCTGCAATTTCCTCAAATCATCAGTTAAATCTTCAAATTTTGTATTGCAAATACTCTCCCCCAGAAATTTATCTTTTGCAGTTGGCATGTTGTCTAGATTTCAATCTGATCCCAGACACAAGCATTGGATTGCTGGCAAAAAGGTATTGAGATACCTAAAGAGGACTAAGAGTCACATGCTTGTGTATAAACGTGTGAAGAAACTTGAACTTGTAGGCTTCACAGACTCAGATTTTGCAGACAATTATCCTGCATCAATGAAGTCTACTTGTTGCTCTGTATATATGTTGGCAGGTGGTGCAGTGGCTTGGAAAACAATGAAACAATCATTGATAGCCACATCCACCATGCAAGCAGAAATTATAGCCATATATGAAGGTGTATGTTAAGGCCTATGGATCAGAAAATTTCTTTTGGAAACAAAGATTTTAAGTAATCTTGTTAATGGAAAGCTGAAAGTTTATTGTGATAATGAAGCTGCTGTGTTCTTCAGTAAGAATATTAAAAGGTCCAATAATTCAAAACATATAGACTTGAAGTTCTACAATGTGAGAAAGAGGGTAAAAGATGGAGAGATTGAAATAGCTGCCGTTAGCACTGATGCACAGCTTGCAGACCCTTTTACCAAGGCATTACCAGTTTCAGTTTTCAAGAAGCATGTTGAAGACATGGGAATTCTCTCTAGTTTAGATTCCTGAGTTCAGAAAGAGCAAAAGTCATAAAGATTATGTTTTTAGTTTCTTAGTTTGAAAGTTTCAATTTTATTTCAGTTTGCAGTTCATGTCAGAAACAATATGTATTCATATTTTGGTCAAATGAATAAAGCTTGAGGTATTTCCAGATATATTGTTTCACAGCTTGATCTTATTTTGAAAATATTTGATTGCTGCTATTTTAGTTTTGTTGATTATCAGGTGGATGGAAATATGCTTATATTCAGTAAGAGGCAAACATGCAATCCACTGGTGCTTAAGTAAATAATGTTTGCATTATGATTTTGATATTCAAAATTTTTAGTTGGACTATAATAAAGTGTTTACTACAGAATGACATACTTTACCACTTGATTTCATCATATCAGTTTTGTAGTTCATGTGAGATGCAGAGGTTATTATTGGTAATTTGGAACAAATATGTTTACATAAGCATGTTTATTTGCAAGTTCTATTTTAGCTGCTGCGTTCTTGACAGAACTGAATGGATCTTGAGAAACCATATATTTCAGTGCACACTTTGGCTATTTTCTGGAATGAGTTTTGGTTCAGTTGTTATGTAGACAATATTGGTCCAAGGGGGAGATTGTAAAATATTATTTGGACCTAATATTATCTTCATTAAGTAAATAACAAACTGATTAAACTTATTACAATAAATGAGAATATATATGAATTATCTACCTAGACACCTAATGAGCTTTGGTATGTCACTCATATGGTTAGGAATCCATTTTGATAAAGATAAATATCTAATTAGTTGATATGATAATTATAGTATCTTTCAGAAATAACTCATTGGTTAGAATCAAATATTATTTTATGGGAAGACCTATCTAGCTTGTATATATAGGTGCTTGAAGTCCCTATTCACTGTGTGACAAAACATTCAGTTCTGCCCCATAGAGAGGAGTTAAACACATAGTTGAGTAGAAGATTTCTTGCGTGTGGCTGCTTGAAGTTTTGGAGCTCGGATTATTTGTGTTGAATAGCTGTGTTGCTGCTACTGCTTTTGAAGGAATGACTGTTGTGCATGAAGCAGGTGATGCATCTCCCCTTGTTGTATTCTAGTTCATATTGTATTGATCATTTGGTTGTATTTATGCATTTTGTGAAACGATCTTTGTTTGCTCATTAAGTTAACAAATGGTATCAGAGCAAATTTCACAATTCATAAATCATTTTTAGAAGATCAATTCATTGTATTTTGAACTAGAGTTTTGTGTTATGTTGAAATTGCAAAACGTTTTGGGAAATTAGGGTTTTGGTTAACAGGCCAAGAAAAAAAAAAAAAAAACTCAAAGTGGATTCAAAAAACCACATCATTCGATTCGGATTAAGATCGCTTTTGGGAATTATTGGTTCCGCTAAAATTGTTGCAGAATTGCAGTCGCAAAGGTTAGGCCTTCTGAGAACCATGTTTCGATTCAAAGCTTTAATTCGTTTTCTGTATGTAATGTTTCATTCTGGTTTGAGATAAATGACTACTAGAGATGCTCCTTATTAGGAAAAAAAAAAAAAAAATTCTGCAAATAAATATTTTAATTAACCCGAAAAATTCTGGTATGTTTACCATTTTAGGCGTAAGACTATGTTTATGCCTGATTTGGTGGATGTTATAGTTCGACTGTTGTGTTTGATTTATTAAGAAGGGAGAATTTCATAAATGATCACTCAACTATGACTTCCGTCACTCAATTTTTAAATATATCATTTTGGTCACTCAACTGTTACTCTGTCAATCACTTTAGTCACCCTAGGGCATTTTATCTCACTTTAATCACTTCTCCTAATCATTCTAATACAGATTTCTCAATTTTTTACAATTGGTTGGACAAGAATATCATTAATATTTTGGCAAATAATTTTTTTTAATAAATTAACGAAGTGACTAAAATGAATAACAGAGTTAAAGTTGAGTGACCAAAGTGATATATTTAAAAGGTGAGCAAGCAAAGTGTTGAATAGGTAAAAGTTAAATGACAATTTGTGATATTCTCCCTAAAAAGAATGACTCATTCTTCTTTTCAAAAAAAAATTAGAGTTGTGTCATCATGCCTATCGTTTTATTGCAAATGAAAGAAAACAATGTAATATTATACCAACACTCTGTTATGAAAATAAATACACGAAAATCAGAGTCTATACATTCCATTAAAATCAAGCAACCAATATCATCCGAAAAAAAGAACCATGCTCCCTTTCAAAACCCGAAAAGGATTCCCATGCCTCAAATGCTTCGAACAGAAATTCGGGCCTTCACGACATCAAATCAGTCCAAGTCCATTAGCCAGGTCCAATTTCATGGGCTTGGACTTTGATTAAGCCGCAACCGGTCCAAGCCTTGACGGGCCAATACCGACCCAGAATCCATCGTCAAGGCCCGCTCGAAGGCCTCCCTAGCTTCGTCCCTCATCCCCTTCCGCTCGTAACACTGACCCAACAAACAAAACGCCGTCGTACTACCCTCACCCGAACTCAGCCCAACCGCTTCAACCAGGTCCTCGACCGCCGAGTCGACCCGGCGCCGCCGGTTCAGCGCGAGCTTCAGCTCCGCCCTCTTCACCAACGCCTCCCCACGCTCCCTATCCGCGAGTGACTTAACGCACGGCGGCGACAAGGCGGCGTCGAGCGATCGCAGGGCGGAGTTCCGGTGGCCCAAGAGATCCAGAGCTAGGGCTTTGAGGATGTGCGGGCCCGGGTCTCGGGGCGAGAGAGAGAGGGCCTTCTCGGCCTCGGTTAAAGCGGATTTGGCGTGGGAGTGGGACTTGGTCTTGTGGGGAGTGGATCGGGCTCGGGTCAGGAGCTGGGATCCGAGGACGAAGTGTCGGGTGGCTTGGAGAGTGGCTCGGTTGTTGGTTCGCAGCTTGGTTAAGGCTTGTTTGGAGAGTTTGTGTATGGCGAAGAATATGGCAAGGGTTAGGATCAGAAGGGCCACCTGCAGCACCACCTCTGCTGCCATTTTTTTCAGCCTCCAAGGTTTTGACGGAGCTCACAGTGTTATACAAAGACAGATGGGTAGAGAGAAGAAGATATTGCTTTTCAGGGCCTTTTAGTTCTGTTTTATTCGTTTCGTCCTGAATTTATCATATTTCTTTTCCGTTAGGTCCTTGTCGAAACCGAGCGACTTGTCCGGAACTCACTAAATCGATGAGCGCGTACTACAGGTAATCAAGGTTTGACAATTACTGATTGTCGTGATATTAGTCTACGATATATATCTTTTTTAACTTTCGAGAACGACATGTAACGTACTGACACACGTGCTCTCGGCTTAATAACTTAAGGCACAAACTTGTATTAAGAGACTCAATAACTCTGATAATGTTGCAATTAACACCAAATATCATATTTTGATATATTTTTCATCCAGGTGAGAGAGAGGACATTTCATGAACAAGAAAGTGATAGAAGGCAAGCATTGAACATAGTTCACAAATCTTTGAGATGGTGAGAAGTAAAATACAACTGTCATGCGGTACTTCATATCTACTAACAGTAATTTTGCTTTACTACATATCTCGATAATGTCTTGTTGTCCGATTATCAATTAAGATAGTTCGTTTTCCTGAGCCATATTGAAATGTACATTTTCTGGCTCATAGTCGACAACATGACAAACCATATACTGTATTACAACATTACCAAACCGTACCGTGACATGGAAAATGCCACTTTTCTAGAGTTCCCTAGGTTTATATAGCAAACAACTGCTGCAAAGTTTGGGAGCCTGAAGAAGAAAGATGCAAGCCGGTGAACTTTAACTCAACCCATAGGGGGGCAGAGAGGCTAATATATACCAATCCAAAACTTTCACACAGACTAGCAACAACAACAAGAGGCCGCAGGAAAATAACGATGCCGATGTTTCAAAAGGATATGCTACTGATCCATTACTAGTTGCCGATGGCGAGTTAGGTCGCTGAGATAGTTAGAACAAGTATAATCTTCCAAGTCACAAGCATCCAAGACGAGTGATCTCACTTGTGTAGACTTTTGTTTCAATTGTTCTCCAAGTCCATCCTCCCCCTCGAGTACTTTCACCACCTACACTAGTCAAAAACTTGAGTCTGTCAAACTTGCAGGTTTGGTTTTGAAAAACAAAATAACCGAAAAACAGAAGAGAGATTTCATACCCGAGTCATGTATGGACGCTTGGTGGATTGGTGACGAATGCACATTGAAGCTGCCGACATGGCTCTTTTCATCTCTACCGGATCATAGTTATCTTCTAATCGAGGATCTGCTAGTTCCTTGACATTGCCCGAATCCAGAAGTGGTTTTGCCTGTGTAAACACAAGCATGATTAATGAACTTTCAACAAAGTAGCATAACTGAATTCATAACAAAATTTTTCAATACAAAGCCTATCAGCCTAAAGGTAGTCGACGAGACTTCATTGTTGAGAAATATTGTCCATCTTCCTGAATGATCGATGGGGATTTTGCTTACGGCTGATGTGTTCACCATTATCATTATTGGATGGGCACTAGTAAACATATTAACGTTTGGCAGGGTATAATCATACCCATATCACAAGGCTTTGTTGAGTGTTATCAACTGCACGACGACCTGTTATGATCTCCAGTAATAAAACTCCATATGCAAATACATCAGTCTTCTCGTCGACGATTCCATGCATAAAGTACTCTGGAGACAAATATCTGGAACAGTTTGGAGATCCATAAGCCATAAAGTTCTAATAGATGCATATGAAAGCAAGCAAATGAAACAAACAAGTAACTGAATCTGCAGACTAACCCGAATGTGCCTTCAATAGGGAATACAACATGATGAGTCCATTTTTCGGGGAGCCACTTTGCTAGTCCGAAATCAGATATCTGCTTGTGAAAGTAAAATAGATTACATCCATGAATATGAATATCTGAAAGTCCATACTTTAAGAACAACTAAAATACCTGAGCCTCATAATCTTCAGACAGTAATATATTGGAGGCCTTGATGTCTCTATGAATGACGCGCCTGTGGCAATCATGATGGAGATATTGTAACCCTTCTGCTACCCCAAGTGCTACCTTAAACCTTATTTTCCATTCCATAACTTTTTCTGAACCTGAGATGCAGAATATCTTGCATTAGCCAAATAGTTATGATGGAAGAAATAATCAGCTGAAAAATAACAGGACAAGTGCAGCACCAAATAGTAGAGAAGCTAAGCTGCCATGTGGTGAAAACTGGAGAACTAGGTGCAAACCACCATCGATGCCAAATCCGAGCAATTTAGCAGCATTCGGGTGGCTAATGTGAGCAATAACCCCAAGCTCGGCTAAGAAATCACCAACTCTGTCCAAGTTTTCAGTCTCTTTTTCTTTCTTCATTAGCCTCTTTACAGCTACAACTTCACCATTGTTTAAGATTCCCTTGTAAACTTCTGCTTGCCCACCTTTCCCAATTAAGTTCTCTGCCAAAGTATTATACAGAGACAACACAATAAAATTAACCAAGATACCAAGAGATGAAATCAATCCCACACCTAACTGCAGTAAAAAAAAGAAGTGAGTATTTGATCAAACATCCAGTAAAAGTTCGGGCTGTCAAAACATCAACAGAAACAGAAACAGAAACAGAAACTGGAACAGGTCAAGATGGGGTCTAACAAAAAGCAAAGTCAATTTCAATTGCAGCCCACAATTGCTTTCATGTTAGGTTCATTTCAATCAAAATTTAGTCAGAAAGTTGGCACAGAAAAGACATAAATTTAATGGCTGCTAGACCAAAAAGGCACGATTTTCATTTTATTTTCAAACAAATAGTACTAAAGTAAAGGTAAAAATGATGCTGTCATTCTCACCAGGCTTGAAATTGCCGGTAGCAACAGCAAGCTCTGCATAATCAAAGTTCCTCCAAGACGGTTTCATCGCCAGATATCCCTCGCAATCAACTCCCTCTTCATCCTCCTCCCCATCGTCGGTGCTCCAAATCCTGGCCAATCTCCTCCTCAAGTTCCTCCTGGACAATTCATAGCTAGTACCCAGCAATGGAATTGTGGAGAATCTCCTGGCTGACTTCTTCTTCAAGGCATCAAACATCTCCTTCCCCTTGGTCCATTGCAATCCATTGCTGATGTCACGCATTAGCGTGCGCTGATGACCAAGCGGTGGTCTATCAGAACAAGAAGACGATGCACAGCTGCTGCTACAGTCCGAGTCCGTACCGGGGGCTTCCAGTACACCCCTCGGTGAAGGCTCCCCCTCACACGACTCTCCCTTCTTCAGGTCATCACCTTGGGATTCCATCTCTGCATCTGCGTTTTCTATCTCTGCGTTTCCTATCTCTTCGTTTCCTTTCGTTTCGCTCACCGACTCTGTAAAATCAACAGCAACGTTCATTGTTCAAGCAATTTACCACTTGGTAAGTATCAATCACATGCGGTCTGGTGCCACAGAAAACAGAGGGCAATGTTTGAATTTTGTTCCACATTTTCGAATACCCTTATCATTTTTCCTGTTAAATATCTCCATTTCTCAACCAAAAACATAACAATGGCCGACTGAGGACAAATATCAAAACACCTGAGAGAACAATGATGAGAAATGAGAGTCATTACGTACCTTCCACCGCCATGGTTTAGGCTTCCTGGGTTTCCGAAATAACAATCTGCGGAATCCAAATGGTCTAAGAGACTAAGACCAGGACCCTCTAAACCCAGAAGAGAAGAGCTTTCAACCAAAACAAAAGGAAACAGACTCTACTACATTAGCTGTCTTCTGTAGGGAGGGAAGAACAGAGAAAAAAGGATGAGGGGGAAGCGAGAGAGGAAGAGGACGAGTTTAAAAATGGTATATCTTTGGGAGGTGGTTATTCTTGGAGTACCTGAGCAAACCAATTGTCGAAGGTTATAGAAATGATTGCAGTATATGCTATATTTATACACCTCTAAACTGTTTGGATATGCTACCAAAAACATTCACAATCAAATTCAATTCTACGTCTTGCCAAGGAGGGAATCTCACCCGTTGCTTTTCGCGCGCGTGATTTTTGCCGTGATGGATGGACGGGGAGTTTGGATTTTCAGGTCAAATAAAAATTTCCTATTTTTTTAATGTTCTTATCCACTCTTTTGTGGGCCGGGTTAGGTAATACTCAAAAGTATCGATGTCTTCAACGGAAATATCGTGCCCTCGTAAAACCTGTAATGTTAATGTTTTTATGGAGTTTCTTTTTACATTCAACACGTGGATGTAAAATGAAAGAAAAAAAGACGAAACTTTTAATAAACCTAAAGTTAAAATTTGAGATCAGTTCAAATATAGTTACAACTAGAAGACATCATTATTTTTTTAAAGATAGAGTCAAACCAAATTTCTTAACCTCCTAATCATAATCCACGTTAACCACACGCATTTGACACAGAATTAGATTCTTTAAACACCTGTCAAAACGACCTACTTAAAAATGAAAAACTTAAAAGAACTTAACAGTGTTACCAAGGATAGCCCCTCTTCGGCTCTTCCCATGGGGGCAATATTCAAAACTTTAGAATGGCTTTCCGATTGATCATGGAATAACTTGCATAGAGAATATTTGTGAGCAAAGGCACGAAGGGTTCTGCCCTTTAATTTGCTTCGCACACTAACGCATCTAATTTGCTTCGCACATGCTGGATAGATAATTTCCATCATCGTATGGGGGGACATTAATATCAATAGATTTATTACATAATTAATAGATTAGATAAATTAATATCGGTTGCTATGTTCGGTGAGGTGAGACTTGAGAATTTATGCTATGTTATAAGATCATTACCACATGCATTTAGTCAGATTGACAAATAAGAATATTCTCATACATTCTCAGTTGTACGATATTTTTGGCTTTAAAATAAGAAAATATATCTAGCATCTCCACATAAAGAAATTAATGGTCAACATTCCGAGAGAGTGCGGATTATTACATGAATATAAAATATGCCTGAGATTTTCTAAATATATTTTCACTGCTTAATCTTGTATACTTAAAAAGAGCTGCTAATGAGCATATTGCATCTCCGTACAGATACCCATGTATGAAGAAAGGTCCTGACTCCTGAGAAAAAAACAAAAATGTTTGAGCGTAAAACAAAAATGAGGCCAAAGCTGAGGAGGACCATACATCACTAGTTAGTCTAATTCAAAGCTGTTAACATCCAATCCAATTATTAATTTTATGGGACAATTAAGTATTATTTGCGTATAAGTTGAAACGAGTAACTAGTAATTTGTCTCGTATCCATTATACAATTCAGTATTCACAGCTACAAACTACAAAACATTCTGTTCTTTGTTCAACCCCAGGTTTATATATATACATCTACAAATGGATTCTCAACTGGGTTCTGATATTGTTTTGGCTTTTAATCTAAGTTGTGTAATATTTCAATATATGAATCTTCTGTCTGGTTAAAGTTTAACAACGTAAAGTCATACAGATTAAACTCAGGTCAAGTCAAACAACGGAAAGTTAAGGCAGTGGAGCCAAATCCCATTTCGTAGATGTATATGCTTAATTTTTAACTTTATTTTTCTTTTGTTATGTTGTCTCTGATCGTAGTCTAATTCTAAACTAATTTATTATTTTCTAGCTCTCATCACTTATGCTAATCATAGTAGTTATAATGTACTTTACTTTTAAAAATTATCAAAACTGACACTAAATTAATTTCCTACGTACTAAAAAAATTATTTCTTTATACATGCATCTTAACAAAAATTTCAATTTGAACCTACAAATTAAAGGTTCATGTCGTCGCCTTTTATTTACGAAGTAATTTGACGATCATTATTTCATGGATGTTTTGTTACATCTTGATATAAATGTCAATACAAATTATCTTGACATTTCATTAAATTTTGAAAAAGAAAATAACACTTTATGCCTGCCACTAGTGTAAAGTGATATTATTGTTAAAATCTTAGAAGTTGTAATATCTTAAAAAATAATGAATTTCTAATGTGTTGTATCGTATACATCTAATAATTTTATGTGTCAACACTAAAACATAAGAAGAAAGTTATACTTTTGTAAAAATATTCGTGTGATTAATTTAATGCTTAACCTCATGTGGTGTGGTGTGTTGGTCGAACGGCCTAGTCTGGAACCCCCAGGTCTAGCGTTCGAATCCCAGCTCCATCCCGTGGCCAGCAGATTTGAGGGATCCTTTGGATTCGTGCGTCTGCGGTGCAGTGGATTAGTCTGGCTTTCGTCGCAATGTCGGTGCAGGTGTCCTGGCGCTGGGATACCACTGCATGAGTGTATGAGTTACTAACAGCTAACTACCTGATAAAAAAAAAAAAAACCTCAAGGGGACAGGATGATAGTTAGGAAACTATTGATGTAACCATGCATGGTTTAGGTGGTGGACAAAATTAAACCCTTTTGTCCCCAGCCTTCTTTTTAGATGATCAGTAGTGGTTCAATTTCAAGCACATAACATGACTTTAATTATTACATTTTCTATGAGCAAAGCCCAGAGAACCAATTAATCATGTTTAAATCACGTCATGAGGTGGTTTTGATGATCGTGTATCAGACAAGGAGGCATTTCATTGCCCGACTATATTGATAGTGTTCATAATCCGACAAGAGAAAGGCTTTGATAAGATAGCTGCTTATGGAGAATTGAAGCAATTAGTACTTTACAGGTGAAAAGTGAGAATTAGATCATGTAGTGGTTTGGTTTGTGAAGCTAAAAGTAGCTGGGTTTTCCATGACCATCTGAAAGTGGTTCAGCCTAACAACAAAATTAGATATATCAACGATTAAATGATGTACATGTATTAGAAGCTTATTCAGTAACAGCTGAATTATTACTTTTCTTCTTCTTCTTCTTCTTTTTTCCTTTGATAATTAACTGAAATGTTTCTAAGAAGAAGCAATCATAAGTAATTAACAAGTTATGGGGCGTAGCAGGCCTAGCAGCTCTTTACATGCATATGATTTCAGTGCTATTATATGCATGTCTGATGTCAGGGGCGGACCGATGTTACGGTTTGAAGGGGTCCGGACCCCCCCCTTTGATTGCTGTAGATGCCATGTTTTGCAGGTAAAGAGTGTATAATTAACATATGAAAGTGTTTAATTCAACTGCTGGACCCCCTCCCAATTCTCAACCCAATCATATTAAACAACTTTAACTTGGCTATAGTAAATAAATAACATAATAGAACAACAAACAGTTTTGTTTTTTGAGAAATAATGAAGTCAACTAGTCAAGGAGTTAATTACTTTCTTTATTATCTTGTGAGTGATATATATTGATTTTTTCCTTTCTTTCGGTTACATATATTTGATCTCTTTCTTTTTGTAAGCTAGGTTAATAAAAAAAATTGATGATTTGTGCATGGAGATATTGTTTTTGATACATATTTTCTTTATTTTCTAAATAATAATACTATCTTATCAAAAATAAAAGTTAAAATTGTCATGTCAAAAACTTATATTCAAGTCTGGACCCCCCCCAAGTTTCAAATCCTGGTTCCGCCACTGTCTGATGTGTATGATAACTTCCGAAGGCAACTCTTTATTTATTTATTTATTTTTTAACCAAAAAAAAATTATATTAATAATGATTTTAACCAAATTCTAGACTACTGTAAATACCAAACATCAGTTATCAACTACATAAACCTACCAATAACAACGACTATTCATTAAGTACATACTAAAACCCAGAACAGTCTATACTAAGTAAAAAACACTTCACATTCATAGAAAATCTAGATTAGTTACTCCTCAACGCGGAGCACGCAATTGAGATTTGCCAAAAAGTCAGTACTTTTACAAATGCTCATAGAAGAGCTCTCACTAATACAGACTAGCTAGTTAAGACATAAAAAATAGCAGTAAGCAATAATAATTAGTTCCTTTCCCATTGGGTTAGAGCTAGTAGTCTTTAGGGTTAGGTAAAAATGGGAAGACTATTCTCCTAAATTCTTTATTTCTTTATATAAAGAGACTTTTCAAAATTCTTGTCTAGATTTCTAACATTTTATTTTGGAGTAATGAAAACTTAATATGAACTCGACGAAGTTGGTTTTGAGTTTGGTATACTCGTAATCGATGTCAATTCATGTCATCCTGATATTGAGCCATTAAAAAAACAAGTCATGTTGATTGCTTAACGGGAATTCTACTCTTTTAACATAACAAATTCTGACATGATAAGTAAAAATTGTTGACATGACACGATATGTTTTCCGTAGCAGGTTGTGACACAACACAAACAAAACTTGATCGAGGATAAGAATTGTCAATTTGAAAATTGGTAAAGTCTTATATGAATATTTCAAACAGTCTTATATGAATATTTCATTATAATAACTAATTGAAATTGCATCGATTCTGACTAGAATTGAACCGGTACTCATTTTTGTAGTAAATAATATGCTTACGGCTTACCCTTTTGGAAGTTCCGAAATATCATGTGAAGACCATCCATGGAGAATTTTAACCGTAGATGTCTTCAGACCCAAAAAAAAAAAAACGAGAAGATGTCTACTTAAGAAGTGCCCTATGTATGCATGCACTAATAATGTTCTTTTGGCAGTGTTGTACTGTTGTACTATTGCCTTCCAATGCAAGTCATTATCTTGTTAGTTAACTCACCCAACAAGAAATTGATCCATCGTTTACTTTCTAATGAAAATTGATTTCAGTAGCAAAAGTGAGGAGTATAGTCCCATAAATTCAAGAAGAGCAATACCCTATTTCTTTGTCCTTGCTGAGGCAGCAGACATAGCAGTGCAACCAATTTAGTTAATCTATATCCAGAAGAAGTTGTCACCATCGTAAGCAAATAAAAAACCCAGACATGGTAAAGCTAGTGCAGAAGCATTATGGTTCAGTGGGTGAACTAAACCGGTCAGTTAATGGTGACTTTCTGGGAAGTTTTATATTATTCTCCATAACCCAAAACCCACCAACCTCACCAAGGATGTCACTTCAGTTAGAGAAGTGCGTTTAACTGAATTCTCTTGACGTCGACTTCAAAGTAGTTCAGTTGATATTCGTTAAAAGATATCGGACTTTTGGGTCCCCTCCTCCTCCTCATCCTATGCATTTTTATAACACAAGCATAGAGTAAGTGAAACAAATTTATATAGTAATATAGGAACGTGACTTCATCTTTCACTTGCTAGTTTGTGACTGGTTTTGGTGCTCCAAACTCAAAGTGGGACACCAACTCGGAAAGAAAACGATGTGATCAAGAAAGTTCTTTTCTAAGTTCACTCTTGGAGGGTTTGAATAAGGCATGGATTTTCATTTTTTTTTTTGGTGATGGGTTTTCAAATCTTTTGAAATGAATGACGGTGAAGATAAGATGATTTCTTTTCGAGAAAAATGAAGATGATGTTGTAAAATTAAAACCTAAGCAACTATGCATGTTCTATGTTTAGCTTACAAAAACAAGAAGGTACATAACTCAATAATTGGAAAACAAACCGAAAGAAAATTATGACCCTAGTCCAACTATGACATTTTACTCAAAAAGACTACAAGAAAGTCCTTCGGTTTTAAAGGCCATGTTTTCTACAACCGGAATCAAACATGACATTCGGCCCGAAACAACTTCCAGGCCCACGTGTGAATCCTCCTCCTGCAAGGAAGACGTGCAGGTTTATTCAAAAAATAAAATAAAAAAGGAAGACGTGCAGGGAGACCTCTAGGAGCAAAGAATGAGCAAAAAAAGCGAAAATATGCAAAATCAACTAAAAGTGGGAATACGACCAAAAAAAAAAAAAAAAACTAAAAGCGGGATACCTAGTACATGTTCTAGTCATTTTGAGAAAAACCATCATAACTAAGACTAGGGCCGTCGGCTTTTTTTCTTTTCCTTTTTGTTTTTAGTTTAATGAATATGTACCTTCTGATATTTTATATGTTAATCAGAGAATATGTGAAAGAGAGTTTCTATTAGGACCTTCAAATCTGCTCACTTGACATCACTCTATTATGAATTAATAAATGACATATATAACCTACTATAAAATGACAATTAAGGACAATAATTATACCAAAAAATATTATATTTATTTTATGTAGACTTTCTAATTCAATAATATTAGATTGCATTTCTTATTATTTTCCTTATCTATTTTCATTTTCCAATTTCACTACATACTCATTAAAACATTCATATATATTTAATAAGAATTAAAAATATGATTAAGATCATGTTACATAAAAATGTATGATATATATGTTGAACGCATATTGGTGAGGGAAAACAAAATAAATTCTCTTTTGATTTATGATCTAAATCTAAGTCAATCCATTATATTTGTAAAAAAAAAAAAAAATTAGCAGTTAAAAAAAATATATTTAAATAATTAATCATGTGGTACAAAAAATACAGAAAAAAATAAACATTAAAAAACAAATGATTTCTTTATTTATTTTTTTTGCACAGCTAAAATAGAAAAAAAAAAACAGAATAGTTCATGGCATTTTCTTATTGATTAGACATTAATTTTTGAAACTCAAGTTTGATTAAGAAATGTATATTTAGTTAAGATTTATAGAGTGATTAAATCATTGAAATGACTAAATTTTTTATTTTAAAGATAATAATTTGTTTGCAAATTATATGAGTGAGGTTATTTGAGGAAGTTTAGTGAGTAAATTTAGTATTTGAAAATTTGATAAGAGGTGTAAAAAACATAGAGGTCAAGTGAGTAAATTTGGAGGTTCCAATAGAAAAACTCTATGTGAAATTGTTTACGCAATAACTCTTTCCATCGTGCTCTTAAATGGTGAATTATGTAATTTTGTTACAATTAGTAAGATCGACGTTTCCAGTAAACTCAAAAATCCAAAAAAGTTATCTGGTCCTATCGAAATCTTAGAAAGGTTTGTCGTTGTTTTCTCTTGTTCTCGTCCGGCTGCGGCGAGGCGTTGGTGCAGACCTCTGGCCTCGTCAGCTTGTGTCTAGTGCGGCCGAACGGGACGTTGTCATAGGGATTGATCACCGGTCATCAAAGTTAGGGGCAGAGTGGTTCCAAGCTAGTTGGCTTTCAGTTGGTGGCGGTGGCTACACAGGGAGGGTGCGCGGCAAACGGGAGTGACTGTTCGTGAGGCGGCAGTTGTGGTTTCGAACCGTGAGGTAGGACCGTTGATCCTTGTTAGTGGATTTGAGAAGGGTGGCGATGGGTGTCCAAGTTCTGGTACTAATTTTCATTTTCGATTTGGGCACTTGGGTTTTGAGGGTGTGGTGGTGGGGGACAATGGCTGCTAGTTACATGTTGGCAAGGTTTATTTAAAGGCAGTCGGGATCCGAAAGCGGTGGTGGTGCGGCAATCTTGGAGGTGGGAGGGTGGTCACGGCGATGCTGCCTACGCAGCAACTGGTTTGGGTCAGATTCAAAAATTGGGATTAGGCTGGTGGTTGGGATTGTTGGCTAGCATGCTCACCCTGTTTGGGTCTAGTGCACATTGAGCTGAGGCAGAGGCAATCATTGTTTTGGCCTTCTATCTGGATGGTCTTTCTCGTTTGGTTTTGGGTTGCAGGCGATGGCGTGTAAGGAGCAGTGGTGGGTTAGTGGTTAATGGATAAGGTTATATTCTTCTTGTAAGCATCTCAGGATTGATATGGTGTCGTCAATGTTTGATTGGGATTGGAATTCATAAAGATGAGGTCGATGATAGATCTGATATGCATGTAGGTAGAGGAGGGCATGCATTTGGTATCTCCAAACCCAATTTTGGTGTATATGAGATGGTACAAGCGAGGGAAGGTGACAGACAAGGAGATGACGGTGAAGAGACAAAGGTGTTGCCATGGTGTCGACAGTAGGGTGGTGGCAATGCTAGTTTACTGCAGTCCCAGGTCTGAGTGTCCAGTAATCCAATTTGGTCGGGTTAGAGTCACAAAGAGTGTAGGCTAGGTCGTTGAAAGGACTAGTCAGGTGAACTTTGGGCGGCGAGTTAGTGTTGGAACAAGTGAGGTTGTATGGTTCATTGATCTTCTTAGTTGCACGAGAGGTGAGATGGCAAGGATACACTGTTGCGCATGAGCTATAAAGTTAATTAAGTTATGTTTAGTTGACTCTGCCATATAGACTTTGTGCAATTTTTTTTTTCCTTTAGTTCAAGTCTGTAGTTGGCGACTTGCAAGACGAGAGGGTAGTAAAATTCTCATCATCTTGTTAAAGAAGCCTTGTTAGTCAGCCCTTGCGCTTTGTTTAGAGTTGGGACCTTCTGGGTTCCAACAATGTGTCAGTATGGACTTTCAGTTTGACTGTTGATAGAATGACTTTTGCACCCTATCCATTTCTCCTTCCTATTCCTCCGCCACTTCCACTTTCCGGTAAATTTTGACGTCTCATTACATGTTCTAGCCCTCGCCGCCCAAAACACTTTCGTCCTCCTTCATCTTCTCTTAAGACATTAGAAGTAATCTGCGAAAGGGATGCAACTTATAAATGTAGTTCAAAGAATTTCTTACTCTCCAGTTTCTTTTGAAAAATGTTACAAGAATCTGTACAAAAAATGCATCAAACGTATGAAATGTAGGCCAGGGCCACAATAGCCATGAACACAAATGGCACTACTAAAAAAAATTGCTTTTGCGACGCCTATTTTGCGACGGCAAAACTTTTCGCGACGGCAATTTGAGCTTTTTGCGACGGCAACACAGGCATTGCAATAGGTGGCGTCACAAAATCCAATTGCTACGGCAATTGTCCGTCGCAAATACTTTTTTGCGACGGTTTTCTCTTGCCGTCGCAAATTTAAAACAAACGACGGTCCATTTGCTACGGTGACTTCCGTCGCATTGTTTGTTTCAGGATAATCAATGTGGAGGTATTTGCGACGGCAACCTTGCCGTCGCAAAAAAGGAATTTTTTTTATAAAAAAAAAATATGGTGCTAATTGCACCATATTTTCATTCTAAGAACATGCAAAGATAAAAACTATTATACACTAGAAAGCTTTGCTGCGGTTTTGGAACTAACACAACGTTATTTAAGTACTAAATTCAAAAGCATAGAAAATATAGTTGAAATGATCATTGTATTAACAAAAGATTTAGTCTGTTCTACAACTAAACACTAAGTAGATCATGTTCTAGTATCCCCCCTGCCTCCCTTGCTGTGCATTTGAGCTCCATTCCTGCCCTCCTTGCTGTGCATTTGAGCTCCAACCTTGCAGCTGCTTTGGTTCCCTCCACTGCTGCCTCAGTTGCGTACGTAGTGTGCTGCAGTCCAACCTACCACAGTGGCCTTGTCCTTCAAATCCACCTCAAAATGACCAACATAATGCAGAGTGGTCTTACCTGCAAACATGGCCATGTCTTTAGTCTTCTCTACTAATGGCACTGTGTACTCCACCGTTTTCTTCCCTGCACTTGATAAGAGTATTTTTTGCTGCATATAGTACAGAAAAAATGAATGAAGATGTTGACAAAACTGAAAGAAAAGAAACAATAGAAACCAATTCATACTATGATTGTCCTATCCAAATTCGCATGGAAAATGATATCTGACTTCGTTAAATTGCAGGCATAGAAACAATCTCGCTCGCATTATTTTGTTACTCATTACACTAATAAAAATGAATTTTATACCGCTCTTTCTTTCATCTGATGTCTTCACAATCTCAATAGATGTTCCTGTCATTTATTGCCAGTATGATACCCTCAAACTATTTGGGAATTTAACGCCTCAGTAATGCAGCTTTTACTTGCCCAAAACATAATATAAAATGTCAAGAATCTCTTTAGGTGCAAAGAAAACACTACAGAAAATAAAAATTGCATTTCAGATTAACTGAACAAATTCTGCATAGATACAGAACATTTAAAATCTTTTTACATCCTGCTAACACCAAGGTATAATCAAAACATTAACTGCTAACGCTCCAAAACTTTTAGTCAGTATCGCAAGTGAGTGATTACTCAAGCATAAATATATTCCTTGCAAGCCACCATGCAGCAAACTCTACAAACCAATGATTGAGCGAAGCGAAGGAAAGTAGGTTATAAAAGTTGCACCAAGTTTACTAAACACCATTTAAATTAGAAAGGCAAGTTTTTCGTGGTGTCAAGTACTTTCACTAATGCATAATGCAGCTACATGCGTCTATGCATCTGTACCATTAAGGATCAAAATTAAAGAAATAAATGGAAGGGGTATATACCTGAACCATCATCATTTTAGTACAATTCATGCGCACACATTCTCATCTGCCACTATTTTTTATTATGTGTAGGATCTCTAACTATATCTACTGTTCTGCTTGAAATGTTACCATGTAGTAAACTACTCTATGCATTCATATCATATCTTGTTGTTTGTGATATACGGCCGACTAATAATATGAATAATAAAGCAGCAGACTTACATCAATTATAAGAGACCGACCTTTCAGTCCAGTCCAAACTTCACACTGTTCTTCTTTGCCTCATAAACAATATCCCTTGACTTAGTTCCAGCAGGCACTGGAATTATTATATTAACCTCCTGCAGACTCTGGTCCCATGAGGTTCCCCTTGTACAAGTATCTAGCAATTGGATATGTCCAACAATTTGATGTCTACCTCTAATGCCAATACTAACTGCTTAGGTTCAAATAATATGGTAACTAGATAAATCTTTCAAAAGATAATACAACATATGAATTAAGAAAGAACCTTGTATGCAAGCTGTGTAGAAGTTCTCTCCAAACATTGAACAAAATGACAATATTTACCTGCTTTCTCCAAAGGACATGCCCCATCGTGAGAGCACTGCATCAAGAGAACTATAAAATAAAAATGAGAGAATACAAATAAAGAAAAAAAAGAGAATATATAAGATGTTGCGAAATATATGTGATCGCATCTGAGATATGATATTTGATCCTTGTGGTGTTCCCAGTTCTATCAAAATCTACAAACATTCAAGTGTTTAAGGAAATCAATGAGTTAAAATATAAGGCTGAAAATTTGAAGGTCCAAAAAGAAAACAAATATAACTTTGGCAGGCAATATGATTACAAGTATTTCCTTCTTTTTGCTCCTACTTTCCAAATTTGGTTCTCAGGACAGGCAAGGTATAGGATCATCACAAATCGTTCTTTAAGATGGTGTAAAATTGTTTTAGGGGATAAATGGCGTAAACTCAAGCACATGGCCATAACAATTATTTTTTATGTATTTATGTTTTTTTTTTTTCATCAAACCACAATGAAACATGAAACTTATCCAGGAGTTGTAGGTTTGGAGGTATACCAGGACTTCCCACGTAAGATCCCAAAGTTGGCGTACTACAGTAATTCGATCCTTCAGCGATGGTATCTCTCCAAGCACATAGGACTTCAACCCATAGTAACAAACAACAGATATTATTAGGACCAAAAATGCCAAGAGAAAAATTAAGTTTGTAATTGATAGATGTTCTAGATAAACACAACTTACAGCAATTACAAGGTCATGTTCTCTCTCTGATTTGTTGATGCTTTTAGTCATTGATTGGAGGGTAGCATAACTGTGAATAAGTGTTAAGTTCTTCTGACCTAAGATTAGAACATAAAAACAGTAAAGAATCTGCTTTAGCCAGTTACTCCTCGAATATGCATGAACCATCACAATAGGACTCTACTCCTACTTACAAACAATTTAGTGTAGTGATAATCTAGAGGAGAACTAAGTAACTAGTTTAAACAGAAGAACCATTACTAACCTTGTATAAGGCTCTGGCCTGCACGCTGCATTGATTGTGATGGCTTTACTAAGTTAACTTTCTCCAAGGAATTCGGCCCGACTTCTCGTAGTGCCCTACGGCATTCCATTTACATTATATCAAAATCACATTACATACAAACAGTAATCCCAAATATTCACGTCATTAACAATTGAAAGATAACCAGATGAACTTCTCACCAGAAAGCCGAACCCGTGCCAGCACCAAAATCCAACACTTTAGCAGGAGAAAAACCTGGCAGCATTGTACAAACCTGTCGAACAACAACAACACAAACACACTGCTGAACATCAAAGATCAAAACTTCATCAAACTCTCATCAATACACACCCGAAAAGAACAATAATTTCGCACCCAATTGAAAGCCTAATACTAAAATCAATCTAAGCACTTCACTTATAGCATACAAGAACACAAATTTATCAAATTTACAACATAAATCCTTGAATCCATACCTCTTTGAGTACTCTGTGACAAGCAGAGAAGACAGCTGGCATTCTGGAAGCAACATAAGCAATGGTCTCATCGTCTCTATAAGTAAGGCCAATATCTCCAAAAGAGCTCTTGATCTTCCACCTCTGTGACTGGTCCACATACTGCAAAGGGTCCTCAACGAGCTGTTTCGAAGTGGAAGCAATAAGCTGAGAGTTGACATCCTTGATTTGGGTGAAGGATTCTGATAGCCTCAGCACCTTCCTCTTCAGCTATCTAAATATACTTCATGTTGTCACTAAATCTCTCCAGTTTTTTCTTTAATACCCACAACTATATGAGAAAACTGCAGCCCAATAGTTGATAGAAAATACGCATCTTAGATAACACAATCAAATGCAAGTCTGATTAACAACTTAAGCATCCTACTTTCATTTAAAAGGTTTACAGCAAAAAGCAGTCCAATTAAAATGAAAAGGGCCTTCATCAAGTCTCTGGTCAATGCAGAGTGTAGAGTCCACAACCATAACATGCAATGTTGTTTAGCTACCAAACTTGACAATATCAGATCACCCAAAAAAAAAGCTGAACTCTTTATTCAAAACTCAAACTCAACCCAAAAAAATTCAAATCAAGTTCAACCTCAAACTAGTCATTGTATCGATGTCTACAAGAAAGATATCCATCTATTTACTAAACATGAAGATTATCCAGGAGGATTGGCCACTAGTGCTTAAATTTGAAAGAAAGCCCAATTAGTTTCATATCAAAATTGAACTCCCAATCTAAATATTGACCTCTCATATACAATCAACTATTCCCCTAGAATTAACGAGAGACAAATGGAAAGAACAATGGAATTTACCTTATAGATTCCTAAAGAAATTGATCTGTTGTGTCTGGGTAAAGGAGGAGCTATTGTTACAGTTTATTTGGTGAAGGAGGAGCTGTTCGACAGAAAGGAGGAGCTCGTCGGCCTCGGTGGTAGGTTCTGGTGCGCAGACCTCATCAACGTCGGCGGAGGAGCTCGTCGCTGTCGGTGTTAGGTTGCGGTGCAGACCTCGTCGAGCTCGTCTGTTCCAGTTCGAGGGCGAGAGAGAGAGAGAGAGAGAGAGAGATGATGTTTGGGAAAAAATATTAGGGCTGTTTTGTTGGTAGGGGAATTTGGCCGAAAAAAAACAAAAGGAAAAACAGAGGGAAAAATATTTGGGTTAGCGCCAAGAGTAATACGGTGACGTTTATGTGTTGCCAAGTACATATACAAATAAGTTTTGCGACGGCAAGAAGAAAAAGCGTCGCAATTGAGTTCAAAATTACTACGGCAAAAATTTTCCGTCGCAAATGATAAGGCTCAATCGCGACGGAACATTTTCCGTAGCAATAGAGTGTCAATTGCGACGGCAACTGTTGCCGAAGTAAAAAGGCGAAGCAATTGCAATTTTTTTTAGTAGTGTGGATATAACATGTGAAAGCGTTTAAGATGGATCGAGTGATGATTGCTCGTTCCACATGAGGCATAGAATCACTGTAATTTTAGGTTTTTTTCTTCTTGGTTTGCATTCTGTCTCTGTGTCTATATCTCTCTTATCAAATATTCCCTCGTCATAGTTAAACCACGCACCCTGTGTAACTAAATTTTTTTTTTTGAGAGAATTTGGGTGTCAATCCATTAATATCAAAGGTAGAACATTACAAAGAACAACTCACCAAAAAGGAGGGCTACGACAAGATTGAGCCATCCTTAGAGAACCCTATGGCCGAAACCAAATGAAACAATATAACTAGGACAACCTAAAATGCAACATCATCCTAAGATTAAGACCAAAGGCAGTAACCTAACACTACTAGAGAAAGCGCCGGAACGGAACCAAGCACTAAACCCTAATTTATTTCTTGAAACCGGAGGCAACCCTAGAAAACAATGCAAGCTTAAAAACCTAAACAAAGCTAGATTAAAAAACCTAAATAGGCTGAGCCCAAAACAGGCCTAGCCCCTTGCCAGCCCATCAAGAAGGAAGCCCAAGCAGCCCAACATCCACCATCAATCACGACCCAGATCAGGCCGCCTAGGCGTCGTCACTCCCACCACCGCCTGCACCAGCCAGAATCCTCCCGTCGCTGACGCCCACCGCCTGCACCCAACCCGGAAGATCTCCCCCACACGCATACCCCATCACGCTTGACCTCGCTTGCACCACTATTTCACTAGCTGTGAATCAGATCAGCGAACCAGCAGTCAATCCAAGGCACCGCATCGCTTATTCTCTCCCAACGCCCACTCCGGTAAGGACAGGAGAGTGACACAGAGACAAAGCAGACCCGTCCGACGACGACGTCAGGCAACGCGCCGCCAGACGGAGCAAAAGGCAAGATGGAGGCTTTCCTCTAGAGAGAAACCCTAGAGAGCAGCCTCTGTTACATAGTGTCTAAATAATGTAAACAGTTCTAAAGTAATAGTTTGATAAAGAGAGAAAAAAAATTCTTAATATAGGCGCACCTACATCTTTGAAATGCATTATAATTTGATTTTCTTTTCAGATTTTGCATAATGCATATATAATGCATAATTTGATTTTCTTCCCCTTGTCATCGGTGAAGTCTAATGTCCAGCGCGTTGCCATGTGATACTCTTGATGTTCATCAAGAACCGAAGTGCATAGAACTAAATCCATCTATCCTTGAATATGAGGCAAAGGAAAGCAATTGGAATATCATCGATCAGAGTCCTATGGTGCTACCCAAGCAATTAGCTCTTTTTTTTTTTTAGTTTTACCAGTCTCTTCCATGATCTCTAATCAAGATCGAAGCAGCACCTAAAAGAGAGTTTCAAAATCTCTTCAGCAACATCTCTACTGGCCCGGGACCAGCCGTTTTATCTAAATTATGGAGCCCTTCCTCAGTTCCTCCTTATTCTTCACAATCCACCTTGGAAAGCTAGCTCCTCCCAGTGAAAAGAAAACTAAGCAATAACTCGAATGTCTGCACATTGCCATATCCTCCACTAGTCACTAGAAAGATATCATCATCATCGTCAACCAAAAAGTCTACAAAACTATTGACCTTAGCTATAAGGTGGCGGCGATCAACGAAGATGTTCGATGGCATGGTGCGGCCATAGCCAATGGACTTTGGTTGAAACTCATGAAGATAACAAATGCTCGAGCAAACATCTGCAGCAATGCAAATCCGGTCGTTCCACTTAAGAGGCCCGCATTTTTTGTTATGCGAGGATAACAAGACATCTTGCAAGCTACTGTTTGTGCATATATGTATTCAAAGACAATGCACTTCATCAGCTTGGTGCAGAATCCCTTAACGGCAAGCAGATTAGGGTGTCTAATGTGACTAAAGTTGTCACACAAACTTCTGGTAGTTTTTCACACAGATAGAGATGTCTATCTGTGTGAATATGTGTCAACCTCAGATATGTTAGAGTAGTGACCAATAAAAGAAAATTTACTCCAGAATGTGGTGGACCCTTTGAGGGTGGAACTTATTCCCTACATTCTTATTTATTTTTTAAAAAAATTACCAGCTAGGAATTGTTGTCATCAGTCCTCACAGTTCACAGTGAGTGTAGCATTATTTGAACTCCATGTTGTGGGCGCAGTGCCAGATGCTTCAAGGGCGAGTGAACATAACCCGGAGACAGCGTAAAGAAGTAGCGCTGTAGGATCATTGAAAGAGCAATCTTGGCTTCAATGGTGGCAAAGTTAGTGCCCACACAATTCCTATGTCCCATAGAAAATGGTAAGAATGTAGCTATGTTGTTGTTAGTAGCTTTAGCAACTCCTTCTGAGAATCGGTCTGGTTTGAAAAGATGTGCGTCTTGTCCCCAGGATTGAAGGTCATGGTGTAGTACTAGATATGGGATGATTAACTCAACATCAGCAGGAACAATGAGCTTTCCAAGTTTAACTTTCTTTTCAACGTACTCTCCTTGGAACGTAAATAACAGGAGAATATAGCCTCAAGGACTCATTGATGATCATACTCATCTGCATGAATACATGAAAATGAATGAATTCCAAGGAAGTAAGAATTTCGAAACTTCAAAATCAAACATTTCTTCCCCTAGCTTAGGCAAGCAATAAGTTCATATATGGTTTCTTTATCTACTGTTTTTAGTTTGGAAAGGCCATCGGGATTTGCAGTTTCTTTCCCGAATAATTGCAAGACTTCCTTTCTCGCTTGCTCTTGCCAATCGGTATGGAGTGCCAGAAGAAAGACAGTCCAGGAAAGCAAAGTATTTTGTGGTCTCTTGTCCAACAGAGTAAAACGACTTGCACTCATCAACTAATCATCTATCGAAATCCTCTGGTTGTCATTGCTATCATGATAAGCCTTTAATTGTAAGCCCAGAAAATCACCCCAAAGCTCTCTTCTTTCCCACTCATTGCCTTCTCTTCTCTTTACTTAACAATCCCCATTATGGAGTTGTGAATTCCTTTCTGAAGCTTTTCTCTGCTTCGATCTCATCGCTGGTACGTCTTAAAAAACTTGCTGCAATATTAAGTGAAAGATTAAATCTAGGAAGATTGCTGCATGCAAAATGTACGTATATAATCTCCTCCAAGTATAGATGAAGTGTTGTTAATATAGGAAATGTAACGCCCCAAACTGCACCTCGCCAGTTTGAGCACGTCACAGTGCCGCAAGACTCTAAAACATAAACCGAATGCTCGATTTACATTCTAGAGAACCGCAAGGCATTTTTGTTGATAAACTTTTCGTAAAACGCACAGCGGAGATTTTGAATTACTTTTGAGGTGAAAGCTTCTTGAAATTACAAAATTCACTTTGTTCGTCTAGAACTTGTCATTTTTGACTGGTCGAGGGTTAATAGGCTTAACCACAAAATGAACATTTAATAAGAAGTTTCGGATTAGCCTGGATCAAGAAATAAAGATCGAGAGTACACCAGAAACTCGTTTACCGTCCGGAAGGGTTATCAAATTCCGCGCACCCAGCTCCGTCCGCTACAATCCCGTTACCAGTGCACAGTACCTGCACAGACACTGTTGTAGGGGTGAGCTTTCGTCCTCGCTGCTCTATGGGACCTACTCCGGCTAAGTTTGAAAATCAACTCAACTTTGTAATAATTTGGATTTGGGCCCAATGTGAAAACAAAGCAAATATATATATAAGAACGACAAACTTAAATACTCGATGCATGATTAGAAAACTACGTGCGCTTTACCTGATGGCCTAGTTCCGTAGAACCAACATCTGACCTTACCAGTCACAGAGCGCCAAACTTAACACACTAGCTACACACACGGAACTGTGTCATCATTGCGATTGCGCACCGTCCGACCGGTGTAGCTAACCCTCCGGAGGTTTAGGGGTGGCTAATCCCCAAGGAAGTCATCGACCACCTTTCCGCTCTCTCCCACCGCCATCAACAATCTTATACGCACGTTAACTTGAAAACATTTTAAATTTGAACTAACAATACACTTTCATCATGCATCACGTATAATCAAATATGGAAAACCATTAGCCAATAGAGAGTCCCGAGTCCCCTACCTGGATTCCGAAGCTTTACCATTTCACGTTGTTCGGAGATCACGAACCTTCCGTTCCTCAGGTAGCTGGAGTCCTAAGTTCCGACATTTCGATAGTTAATATCGCATTGAATTAATAACTGAAATCTCGACGATTAACAAATCGTACAACCAACTTTTCCTAGTTTGACCAGGAGTTGACCAACTTTGACCAATCGAGACTTGTTCAATAATTGACCCAAATTACCGAACCCTTACTTGAAATTACGATATCGACCAAAAATATATATACTAAGTGCACCCGATTTACTAAGGCCACCCAATATATATAATTTCTTTTCTCTACTTAATAATTTCGTCACATAGTAATTCGATGGAATTTACTATGGACACCCAACATGATTCCATCTTCATACAAGGTGTGCCCAAATTACCAAGGACACCCAAACACAACTTGATTTTTTCACATTGTCAGAACCAATTCAACTAAACGCATACTTGCATATTTATGCTTTGTCATTTTCACCAGAATAAGAAACATACTACAACATCCATCACCAAAATCATTTAACAACTACAATCTTAGCAAACATGGACAAAACAGCAAGCTCACAACATAGCTTTCGATTTCTTCTGACTAACTACCAATTTACTCTTCTCAAACACAACATCACAGCATGCATGCTACAAGCCAGCCCAGTTTCCAGAAGTGTAAATTCTCAGACCTTCAACAGAACCCAACTCACCTTGTGATCAACTAGATCGAAAAGGAACCTCGAATTGCAGGTGCAGCTGAGCAAGAGATGGAGCCCAGGAATGCCCGAAAAGCCACCGGCGTCGAAGAACACGGCAAGGCCGAGAGCAACCCAGAAACAAAATCGTCAAAAGTTGATTAAATCTAAAAACTGATCAAACTGGGATGTAGAGCATGACGAGGAGGTTTGGTTTCATACCACAAGCAGCTCTGTCGGTGGCCCGATTCGCCGGAGTTTGCAGAAATCGCCGGAGGAGACCCAAGGCTTTCCGTCGTCGAATCCCCGCTTGTAGTCGCTGCATGTGAGATCTGGAACCACAGGGACGTAGACAACGCGGAGGCGAAGGGAATGGTGGGTGTGCGACGTCGTGGGGCGGGCGGATGGTGGCGTGACGGTCGGGTTTCTTCTCGGGTCGCGGTGGCGTCTGGGTCGGAGAACTCTAGTTCTCTCTCTCTCGAATTCTCCCGAGTCTTCATACTGTTCCCCATATATATATAGATGTGTCAAAGGGATAATGGACGGCTAGGATCAAGCGGTGGGGAAAATGGATGGCTAAGATTGCTCCACTTGTTTTCTAATTCTCTAATTTATTTTCTAAAATCCCATAACTTCGGAAAATCGCTATAAATAGCTCGAGCATCCGGAAAATTCCCCGAAAATTTCCACGAACTCGTCGTGACGTGTACTTTACCATCCAACTCTTAAATCGAGAATTTCACTTTATGAAAAATTCTGAAAATTTCCTCGAGCATCTTGACCTTTATCGAGATCGTTGAATAGTTTCGCGTACGATCTCCGTTAAGCTCGATACATTTTTCCGGGGCTCACAGGAAAATTCTACAAAATGTTAACGTATGACATGCATACAATTGCCTTAAAAGTGGTAATTTGAGTCCTCAAAATAGTAATATTAGTCCTCAAAGTTGTAACATGAGTCCTTAAAGTGGTAAATTTTCTTAGTTACCACAAGAGTCCTCAAAATAGTAATATTAGTCCTCAAAGTGGTAATATGAGTCCTTAAAGTGGTAAATTTTCTTAGTTTACCATATGAGTCCTCAAAATAGTAATATTAGTCCTCAAAGTGGTAACATGAGTCCTTAAAGTGGTAAAAATAGTTGATGTATGAGAAATGTTAACATACCATAGCTTTACCCGTTAATATATACAGTTTCTTTGCTCAAGCTGCTGCATAACAAGGCTATTGTACAGTGTGTTAGCTAGAATGTAGAGCTGTTAACCTAATGCCTGGAAGCTTGAGTTTGAGTTCATAGTTGACTAGTAAGGAGCATATATAACTTCATCAACGTTTCAAATATGTGCTTTCCTTCCAAATAGCTGCTACCAAAAGCTGTCTTGGAAATCACTTCTGAAGTCAACAATCTAAATTCTTGATCCGTACACCTCAATCTCTTGGCCTTCGATCATGGTTTTTCCATCTTCCTAGCATTGTCTCAGCACTAGCTATCATGTGTGGAATCATCTAGTATAACAAAAACAAGACCATGCATCATGCATGCATCAAGTTCAACTTAAGAATTCTTATAAATTAGTAGAGATTTCAATGGTGTTCTCTATTTTTTTGTTATATTTGTCGAAAAAATATAGTCAAAAGTTCAAAAAAAAAAAAAATTCGGCCGGTAAATAGTAACTTACTTTTTAGCTATCTCCATGGAACGCATGGTTAGCCAACTTTCGCGATTTTGCCCATTTCTCACCTTCTAATGCCGGAAGGCCATTCCCAATTAGTATCCTTGGAACGTGGGTTTTGGATAAGCTCCATCTTTATTATTGAATGCTTCAAATCTTCTGTCCCCAATCATCTTTCTCATTCCCTGTTACCTAATCAATCTTTGACACGTGGTCTGCCACCTAAGACAACTAACAACAATCTAACTTCGTTTAATTTTTGGTTTTTAGTTCGAAAAAAAAAATTATGAAAGACGGACTGCATCTCTCATCTTCTCCTCCTTCCCATCCCATCTCTCTCTCTCTCTCTCTCTCTCTCTCTCAGATTCATATGGAACTCTACCTGTATACGACACCAACAACTTGAATAACAAACCATGTGAATCCCTGACCTCTAAATTAATTATGCTTAACATCTGCTTAGGGATGAAAATCATGGCAGATCTAGACAAGCCACTACTAGAAATCTGTTCATAGACATCGCATGTTTTAAATTGGTCATACTTGCACACGATGTAAAAAAGTAATCTAACATCGTTTTACGAAAATACCGATTTAAATGTATGTCATTAACATCAGTTCTTAAAATGACCGGTGTTAAAAGTTTTGTTCGAAAATTTGCGGGAACCTATTTTTGCAAAAAACGCTAAGTGTTTAAATGAATTGAAGGAAGCGGGACTTAGAAAAAAAAGCGCCCAACCCCAAAACTGAAACAGAAACCCTAACTCGAGCTCTATCTCGACTCTCGACCTCCTTTCTGAACCATACTCGAGCTCCTCCTAAACTCGAGCTCCTCCTCCTCAGTCGCCGCCATTGTTACCCTCATCGCCTCCTTCATCTACCTCATCGTCTTCGTCTAGTCCTTCATCTCACGCGCCTCCCACTACGATGACGAGGTGGTCATCAACTGCCGCTGCTGCCCTCCCCCAGCCAGACCCAAATTCGTCCACACCGACCCCAAGCCGTTCTAAATGGCGAGTCTCTCGAATCGAAGCTCGGCGACTGCAATATCATAGCGGCGATTCGGTGCGAGTGGCTTCAGAGAACGACTGGGAGGTCACTGCAGGGTTTACCTCTGGAAGGTTTCGATTACGACTCCATTCTTGGACAGTGCTGCGAGTCGCCGGTCGGAGACGAAGTAATCTTTATAGGTATGATTGTTTTTATGGGCTATTGTTTTCATTTGGGCGAAATTATTGTATGGATTTGTGGGCTATTGTTGAAGTATGATTGTTTTTGTTTAGAGTTTAAGAAGCTCGAGTTTGTGGGTGGGTTGAAGAACTGTGAATTTTTGGAGAAAGTCAAGTCCAGCTTGGGTATGTGCTCTCTTGCTTGCTTCCAATCTTTGTACCAATTGAAATTGTGAGCTATGCAATTTTGGTTTTAATTGCTTTATTCTATGATTTGTATGGTCACCTTGAGTTTGAACTGTTGATTTTGTTATGCTTTAGAGATTGGGTGGTCTGGAGTTGACTGGAGAGGAAAAGAGTTTGGAGTTAATTGCTCCAAAAGTTCAGAACTTAGGGTATATGTTCTTTGCTTTACTAAGAGTCCAAGTAGTTTAGATTGAAAGGATTTGGTTTTGCCACTCTGGGTAGTAATGGGTTCCTAGTATTTGATCGAAAATCTTGTTTGGTCCAACAAGTTTGTGCTGAGTTTGTTCTGATGACCAGTTTGTTTTGTGTTTTATGACTATCTAATGTTGGTTCTTATTGCAATATGCCTCGTGCAGTTCTCAGTTTGCACTCAATTTATACATTCTTTTCCATGAGTTGGTGGGTCGACCGGCTTCCTTGTTGTACGGAGAGGAAAAAGTAAGAACTTTGTCCCTGCCTTTTGAACTGTTTTCTTCTCATGTTTGTTGAGATTTTGTTTTATCGTATTGATTTTTATGCAATTGTTCTGAGCCAAATTGTTGTTGATTACAGGTGAGGGTATTTTATGCTGTTAGGATCTTTCTTGGTCTCATCTATGTTATTACTGAAACCATTCTGGTTTATGCTCTGTCAAGAAAGTATGGAAAATGTCTTGCCTCGTATACTTGCCATGCTATGCTTAACCAGCGGTTGTTTCTTTGCTAGTACAAGTACGTGGCTCTTTTTCTTCTTGCCCAGCTTTTTGTTTTTGTTTTTTCCGAGTGTTGTTTCACTTGCTTGTCTTGAGGTAGTTGTTCAATGAAATAATGATTCTTTCTATTGCCAGGTTTCTTGCCAAGTTCGTTCTCTATGTATGCTGTGACTGGTAAGTGAACTCTGCTCATAACTAGTTACAGTTTCTTATCGAACCTTTGTTAAAGTAACAAAGATTAAATCCAGAAACCTTTTTTTTTTTTTGGGTACTTACAAGTTACAATTGGGTAATGGGTTCTGAAATCTTTTTGTGATAATAGGTTTCTGGTCTCAATTTAGTCCTTCTTTTTAATTTCTTTACTCTTCATTAAAGTATACAGAATATTGATGTTAGTCATGTTACTCATAATTAGTAAAAGATGCAGATCTACAAATTCACAGAAGTAATTTTAGTGTAAATACTTAAGTTCTGGATGCTCAAACTCACCCCAAACTGGATCTCCTCCCAAACTCAACCTCAATTAGTTGTTTGGGGTTTAAACTGTTGTTTTTTGGGCTTGGCAGAATATGTTGCAAACTGGGTTGATTGTTGGAGGCTGGGACAAGTATGAAGGGGGAAAGATTTATGGAGTTCCGCTTGGCGGCACAGTCATAAAGGCGCCATTTGCCATTGGAGGTATGCACGCTAAAGCTTTTTTATGACCTAGTTCTACAATTTCCGTTTCAATATAGGGAGTAGACATTGTGTGAGTGAATTTGTCTTTGTTTGCTTTGGGTGTGTAAAATCTAGTACTTGTGCAAAACAGTACAGCATATTGTTAATTGGTTGGAATTAGATGCTTAGTGAGTTATGGTCTCAAGTTAGAATACTTGTGAACTTTATGGATTATCATAATCTTGGATTTGGCTAGTATACATCTGGATTACATGCCAGGAATTCATCTTGTGGTTAATGATATTGGCTTGTATCTACTGCATTGAAGGCTCAGATCAGGATGTCATAGCCTTGTTCTCTTTATATCGTGAGAACTGATTTCAATAGCATGCTTTGGTTCTAACTGGATATGATTTTCACTTTATGAGGGAGGTTCAATTAATGCGATACTTTTGCCTGTGGTTTGACCTGACATATTTTTCTGTGTTATAGGTTCTGGCTCCAGTTACTTGTATGGATTCTTTGATCAAGCATGGAGAGAAGGAATGACCAAGGACGAAGCGGAGGTATGAGTCTCTTGATGTTTGAAGTTTATTTGTTCAGTAATTAGCTCGAAACAAATTGGTCATGAAAAGTACTTGAGTTTCATGGGACTTGACCTGGTTTTATTTTAATCCCCTAAATGACTTGAATGCTTTACATAGAAAAAAATTAAAGGAGATTCTAAACTTTTTCATTTTTATGGATCTGATACACTACATTTAGGTAGTGATGATATCTTTCAAGCTTCTGCTGTGATAGCTAATGTTCAGTAGTTAATTAAGCTAATGGAAAAAAAGGATTGCTTTCTTTATGGTCCTTTTGCATTTTGTTAACAGCTCTTTTGTGCCTTATTGCAGAAGTTGGTTGTGAAGGCAGTTTTCCCTAGCCATTGCAAGGGATGGAGCTAGTGGTGGTGTTGTCCGCACTGTTGTGGTATGTTTTGTATGAAACACTAATTGTGATTAAGCACGTCCTAGCGTATTTGTTTGCAACATAATGACCATGAATTGACCATAGTTCCATCTTCACTTCACTTCTATTCTGTGTAATGAAGATGGAACTATGTCTAAATGTGAATCCCAACTCAGTTGCTTACATTTCTGACAGTACATGGTGACATGCATATTCTAGACACTGCTGTGGATTTGCCTTCTGTGACTGAAATTTTTGGGTCAAAATATTCAACTACTCTTCCTCTGCACTCGGCTAAGATGTCAGGTATGGTTTCTGGTTCAACAGATGTATATTTTTTGGAGAAAAGTTGATGGTATTCGGGGCTATACCTGTTAGAAAAGTCGTGCAGAAGTTTCAGATAATTATGCATTTTGTGGTATTGAGGCTAGCTTATGTTACCCATAATCCGAAAGTTGATTTCAGCATCTGTGTTTGTGTTTGTGTGTTGTGTGTGTGTGTGGAGACTGATTGTTTTAGATAGATCGTTTGGTGTGTATGGTTAACATGAGTTGTAGTATTACAGCGGTGGGCACTTGAGCGGCTCAACTGACAGTGGCACTAATGATGCAAAGAAAATTGGTGATGAAGAAGATTTTCAGAATTTTCTTGGTCGCTTCAAAGATACGAATATGCAAGCCCAAGGTGTGGATCCCAAGAGGGGTTGGGGATTTCGTGGTGTGCACAAGGTATTTTTACTCAGTTGAATGTTATAGTTTCCATGTGTATGTGGACGCATATGTTTGCAAATACATCTGCATTGTGTCATAACGTGTAAAGATTATTAGGGTAATCTGACCACAGGTGGGTCCCTCATTCTTCCCACAGGTGGCCATGGAGGTGACGTGGTGATATATGCTGATGAGGAGGAAGATACATTGCTGGAGTTTCACAAGAAAGGGAGGTACAATGCGAAGCGCGGCGGAAATGTGGCTGCTATGGGGGGTTTGACCTCCCAATTGAGAGATGGAGTTGCTGCCCCAACTCTGCGCATTCCTGTGCCTGTAGGTTTGTGGAAGAATAGAATTCCAAAACTTTGTTTATCGAAGGATTTTGGTTTTATTTGGAGTTGATATGTTCTGTAGTGTCATTAGTAATTAGTGGAACTATGTTGATAGGATGGTGAATGTGATTAATGTGCATTTGGCTTATATATGAATCTGTGCTCGTGTTAGGTACTGTTGTGAAACGGAAACGAGGGACGCTGTTGCGTGATCTAGCCCAGCCAGGTGATGAAATCCATGTAGTGAGGGGTGGACAAGGAGGGGTGAGGCATCATGCATCTTAATTGGAGTGGAAATTTTCAGTATTTTCTGTGCAGATTTAGAATTGTTTGAGTATTATCGAGACTATCTTTGCATAATACTGATTTAAATGTTGATGTGCATTTGGTTCTCTTGGGTTTTGTGCAGATTAGCTTGGTAGAAATGCCAGAGCGTAGCAAGAAAAAGTTGATCGCTTTGACCACTAATGTGATGAGAGATGATAGTGATAGGGTAAAGTGGTCATGCTTTTTCTCACTTGGTATTCCGATGTGAATTATGTGTATTAAGATTCACTGCCTTTTTAGTACCTTTTAAGCTCAGTCATGTCGGTATTTCTTTTTGTTGAGTTTAGTAATACCAAAAATCACTGTCATTAGGTTTATGTTGCATTGTGAAACTGACTTTGTCATTCTCTTGCAAGGCCTTGGATTACAAGTTGTGAAATATTTGGCTGCCAAATATGAAGAGCTAGGGTGTGAAGTGAAATGGATGGGCAAGCCTGATAAGGTGATCTAGTCACATTGGTCTGGTTACCGCTGTTAACTTCACTTCATGTGAACCTTTAGCTTAATACATATTTCTCTTGCACTTGACTACCAAGATGAATTTTGAGTAAGGCTAGTTTTTGCTTTGAAGCAAAGTTTGGTGTTGAAATTTTGTAGATTGTTGCTCATATGTTTCTAGGCTATCCTTTGTAGGTTTTGGGGTTTTCTTTTGTGACATATGTTCAATCATGAATTTGGAAAGAAAATTAATTGAAAGCCCCAATTTTTGGATGATTATGAAATGCATTTCTTTTCCCAGCAGCAGCTAGATGCAAACTTAGCTCATCACGCTTGTCAAAATGAAAAGAAGTATATAAAAGCATAACAAAACAGTAATGCCAAGAAAAAAGAAGTCACTTGAGAGATTAGAAATCAGTATCAAAATGAAAATCGATGTCTTATGATTATTAATGTATCGAGTTGTGTCCGCAGAACCGATGTACTCAAAACCAGTGCACATCGATTTTACAAAACAAAAGCGATGTCTACAATGAAACAACACATCGGTTCTAGAAAAAGCAAGCGATGTACATAAAACCATTGAACATCGTTTTGCTTAAATGAAAACGATGTGCTGTGTTAAATGAAACATCAGTCTTTAAAAAAAAACCGATGACGCCTAAAGATACAGACATCGTTCCTAAGAAAATAATGTGCCAAGCTACATGTAAAAATGGCCACAAATAAACAATACTCATGGCAACTGATGTCTACAAGTGTACTGGACATCGCTTCTGGAATAGAAATCGATGCAAATGTTCACGTAGGTATTGTTCGACATATACTTTATTAAGCATAAAATGTGAAAATATGAAGAATTAGACATACCTAACATACAAAAATATGATGATTATAACGATTATACATCGATTTGTTTTTTAGAATCGATGTTGGTTGTTGTCTGGGACATCGGACAAAATGCACCGGACAAAATGATACCTAACTTTTAAAAGTGATCAAAATGATACCTAAATTTTTAAAAGTGATCAAAATGATACCTACATTTTTAAAAACAAATCAACTTAATACCCAACTTTCAAAAGTGATCAAAATGATACCTAAAGTTTTAAAAACAAATCAATTTGATACCTCAGTTTATTTTTTTTAGGGCTAAATACTGGTTACTACCCTGTGGTTTAGGTCCAAAATCAATTCAGTCCCTGGACTTCTAATTTCATCAAAAACACCCCTGTACTTTCAATTTTGATCTAATAGGTCTAATTCATTAATATTCTGTTATGAGTTCAAGTTATAGTTGGATTAGTTGTTGAAAAACTATTTATTTGATAGATTTCTAATAGTGGGACTCACTCCAAAATTGACTACGCAGGCCATTGACTACGCAGGCCACCTCAACACCACATCATAAAACATAGGCCATATATGAGCGATGTCTACAAGTTAAATGACTCGAAATTGTCGGAAGACTAACAAATTGGACCTATTAGATCAAAATTGAAAGTGCAGGGGTGTTCTTGATGAAATTGGAAGTTTAGGGACTGAATTGATTTTAGACCCAAACTATAGGGTAGTAGTCAGTATTTAGCCCCTTTTTTTTTAACTTCTTTGTTAAACCAAATGCAAAATCAAGCACAAAAATTGAAGTGATTTGTGGTCAGAGGGCCATCAATCATCTATAACCCAATCTTCTTTTTCTATAGAATTAAAAAAAAAAAATCTTCCATTCAATTTCAATTCTACCATCGATCATAGAAACAAATAAAGTTCGGATGTTTCCCAACTTCTAAAGAAACAAAGAAAATGGGAAGAGAGAGAGAGAGAGAGATAGAAGAAGAAGAGAATTAACAAAGTAAAATAAAAAAGAGAAAAATTCAGTCACCGTCCTCAAACTATGCTGCCAAAGCCAATTTGATACTCAAACTCTCAAAAGTATCAATGTGATACCCAAACACGTATTTTGACATCAATGTGATACTTCCGTAAAAAATTCCTAACGGGGCCGTCTGTTTGCTGACGTGGCAAGCACGTGGGCCCAAAAAAAAGTAAAACGACCAATTTACCCTTTTTTAATTCATTTTTTTTATTTTCATTTCTTTTTCTTCTTTTTCTTCTTCTTCTTCTTCTTTTCATTTCTTTTTCTTCTTTCTCTTCTTCTTCTTCTTCTTCTGGGATTTTCCTCTAGCCAAACCGCCACAACTTCCGCTGCAAGCTCCGCCACCACATTTCCTTACTTACCTGACAACGTCATCAGCCACCAGCCACCCACCCCAATTTAATGATTTTAATCATACAATAGTACAATACACGCCAATACAATTAGTTAGCTCGATCAATCTAATCACGGTGAAATTGCTAAGCAACGGCAGCGCCCAACCAACGAACTGGTCAACCAAGCTCCCAAGCATAACATGGTTCTGTCTTCTATTTGAAGTTATAGGAATTGAACAAACCACATCACAAAGAGCACCGTATGCCACCGCAGCCTCTTGCCTCACCCCATAACCTTTGCAATTCAATTTCCAGACAAACAACATAAACAAAAATAATTTCGGCTAGATTACATACATGATTTTTGCATGACTCGAATAGAAAGCAAAGCCATTTTAAAAACTGATCCCTAAATATAAATTGAGGCATAGTATGAAGCTATATACTTCCAATTTCAACACAGTAACTCACCAAGAGTTTCAGAGAGAGACTTTAACCTTGAAGAATTAGAAATCGAACCAGAAAATAACCAAGAGTTTCGGCTTTGCTGCTTGAGGAAGAGAGCAACCAAGAGTTTGAGGTTCTTCGATTGAAAACCCAGAAAGTAATGGAGATGTTCATGAGAGAGATTGATTGAAAACCCAGAAAGTAAAAGCCCAGACAGATCGATTAGAACATTGCTTCGTCGTCTTCGATCTTGTCTCCGCCGCCTTCTCCGAGCCTCCCGGCGGCTGGTCCTCTCTCCACAAGCTAGCCGTTCTGCTTCTTTTCAATGTGAACACGCCCAATCACAATCACAAACCCAATAACCATAACATCAACCATCCTCAATATCACACACCTAGAATTTACCACAAAAAAAAAAAAAAAATCTAATCTTTACCCAAGCCGTCGATGAACGCACGGCCACCGCCACCATCAAGGCCGCTCGACCACTTCCGCCACCGCTACTCTGACACCACCTCCGCCAGCAGCCACTCATAACCCTCGACGTCGTCGTTTAATCTGAGTGACGACACTCCCCTCTGCCCTTGGTTCACAATTCGCCATTGGGGAGCAGCTGCGAGTGGGAAACAACGACGTCGTTTTGGGGATGATGATCCTTGTCATCTTCGAAATCGACGGCTGCGGCGGCATCGTCTTCCTCGATGTTGGTGTCCGGATCGGCTGGTCGTGGAGGAGTACCAATAGGTACTATGGATATGGAGGCATGGTGGATAGTGAAGAAATCAAGGATGAAGTTGGTGAGAGAGAGGAGACGGGGGTCGAGAGAAGGAGAGAGAGTGAGAGACTGATAGCCTCTAAAGCCATAAAAACCCAGAAACCCGAAAACCAGAACCGAGTGGGGGGGGGGGGAGATGGAGCTCTGTGCTTCGTTTTTTTTTTTTTTTTTTAATTAGTTAGTAGTAAAAGACTATTCTACCCTTGATAAAAATATCACATAGGACCCCACGTGCTTGCCACGTCAGCAAACATACGGCCCCGTTAGGAATTTTTGATGGAAGTATCACCTTGATGTCAAAATACGTGTTTGGGTATCACATTGGTACTTTTGAGAGTTCGGGTATCAAATTGGCCTTGACAACATAGTTTGGGGACGGTGACTGAATTTTTCTCAATAAAAAATAATTGAAAAATAGTTTTTTGTGTAAAATATTATTATAACCCCACAAAATACTGCACCACACGTGATCAATTTTAACAAAAAGTTACAAAAAATTAAACTGAGGTATCAAATTGATTTGTTTTTAAAACTTTAGGTATCATTTTGATTACTTTTGAAAGTTGGGTATCAAGTTGATTTGTTTTTAAAAATTTAGGTATCATTTTGATCACTTTTGAAAATTAGGTATCATTTTGTCCGGTGCAAGAAAGTTTTGACCCTAGTGGTGAGTTTTACTCTTATTGAATATCTCCTTGCACAATTCAGCTTCCGTCACGACCAACTGAGCTTGAGTACCATGCCACTAGAGAAAATTCTTCCCTGTTCAATTGCAAGACCAAAATCTAATTATACATGGAACCAAAGAGTAGTTAAAAACTCTAGTCCTGAACTCGAAAGTCTAAATACCATAGATGTTGGTCCATGCATGAACATGAAGAGGTAAAACTACAGGTATTATGTCGTGCGACAAATATAAGGGCTGGCTCATGGCTTCCTTGTACATGTTGACGATTTCTTTGGTGTTTCCATGGATGAGTCTATAAGGAGGACCTTTGATTCCCTGTGAAGCCATAAATTTCTATACGCTGAGTAGGAATCCACCATATTTTGCGAAAGATGTTGAAGATCAGAACTACAAGACAGAAGAGAAACAGAAAACTTGAAGGACTGATCGATTAGCATGCCTCCCAAAGAACTCATATTTTTCTCTTTGAAAGTTTGAAATTGGTGGGTGTCTTTTCGTTGGGGAAGGTGGCTATATATGGGATTAGGATCATGGATGGTTATTATGGAGCCTCCTTTTTTAAAATAAAGTTTCCTTTTTTAATTGCTGTGTTAATAACCAGAATAAATGTAAGGGAAATTATGGAAAAGGTCAAATTAGAGTATGAAATGATAAAAATGTCACCTAGTTTCCCACTTGATAAAAAAGTCTATCATGAATTGTTAGTAATATTAATTTAGTCCTTGTTAATAATGAGGTAATGTTAAAAAAGGTCAGTTTATGATATTTTTGTTTCCGATTTTACCCCTATTAGTAACATACCCGATTTGTGTTTCAATTTCAAAACCACATCAGTTCTCTCTCTAGGACTCTCCGACTCTCCATCGACCCCCTCACCGTCTCCGAAGTCGATGTCGTTTTGCGCCGATCCTTCTCCGGTTGGAGTCGAGTCGTCGGTGACCATTGGACCTCCATATCCGACTGGAAAGCGACCTAGAGACGAACTGGAAGCCGACGACAATCATGAAGACGACGGGAGCTGCGGTTGAGATTCGGTGCTCGAGACTCGATCTGTACCTACAGCTTCTTTTCCTCATCGCAGATTTTGTTCTCATTTCCCGCTCCCAAAACCCTAACCCAAACAAACAATGGGCCAGAAGAAAGGACCCCCCGCTGACGACACTCTTCTAGCCTAAGAAACGCCGTGGCGTCGGTTTCTCCAGTGTCGGTGAGTCCTCTCAATTTTCAATTGCAGACCTATTTTTCCTTTAATTTCTTGAACCATTTTTATGCGTTCCACTTGTTAATTTTGTTTCTGTTGCTGTTTCTTTTGTTTCGATGCTAATTTGTTGATATTTTGCGTTTGTTTTCATGGATTTGGGAGTAGAAGCTGGAGTGGAGGCCAAAGATTGCATCAAAATCAAGGATTCAAGAACGCATGCTGCAACCCACGGTGTCCTCTCTACACCTTCTCTTTGCCATATCGTTATTTTTTAGTTACTAGATATGTTTAAACTTTTACTCATCACTCTATACTACCCTATTAACATGGGTAGGTCGTCAGTGGGTGTGGAGTCATTGAGATATTATCAATTTATCTAGTGTTTCGATAATTTTTTTTCGCATTAATATACCGACTGCATAGTAATAACAATAGTTTATAACTTTATATTTGACAAGTAATGGTAAGCATTGTAGCAACCATATGACTTCTTGTTGGGAAGAGAACAATGGCTTTGGAGAGTGGACTTTCTGAACCACAGAACTGGCCTAGTAGATACCTATATTGATTTTCCCACCTTTACATTCTATTATTGTTACAGCTCGATCCAGTGCAGATGTTACTGAAAACAAAAAAAATTATGATTGCGGTGGTAGAATATGCACATGTGAATCATTAAAAGCACTATAAGAAGCAAGACTAGTTCTCCCGGGTATGAATACTTTCCTTTGATAAAAATAGAAAGTGTGTCTGTGTGCTTGAGAGGCAGGTTTTTCCATGAACTAGACAGAGACCTCCAACTAAAGAAAAACAAGTAAGCACTTGGTTTCCAATGCATGTAAGACCTAGAGTGAGATTTCTGGCTTTTTCCCAATGTTGAGTTCATCTTGATTTTCAGTTTTTACATGCATTTGATGGGTAGCTCTATAGCATTTGAACATATATGTTTGGTTTTGAATAACACCTTTTCTAACTTGGTGATAGCTTCACATGTACTTTACGGCTTTACCTATCAGAGAACTTTTATTTGAAAGAGAAAGTAACTTAGCTATACAAATACGTTTTTAAGTACATATGTCATTCAGATGTGTACTCTATGGTCTCAACTAATGGTACTACCCTTGGTCTGCTTAAAATTAACAATGTGTAAGATACATTTCCTTTTCTTTTCTGCTTTCAAATTTAAAAAATAAAAGGCAGACCAATGGTACTACCCTTGGTCTACAGCGTCATTCTAAAGTTAGAATAGATGCTATACCTGACTCCCAATACATGTGTTGGCTATTTGAGCCGAGTTGATATGATGCTGAAACATGAAAGAATGATGGAATTTGTTTTGTTCACTTGTTGGCATTTTGATGAGTTTAATTTGTAAATTTGTATTTGGGCGTGTATTGAGAAGTGAGTTTATATTGTTGTTTGTGAAGTTTGCTAAGTGTGTTCTGCCTTTTTTTTTTTTTTTTTTCCTCTGTTGATTAGATAGAAAGGCTTATAAGAAGGCAAGACGTCCTCATGAGAAGGAACATTTGGATGCTGAGCTGAAGCTTGTTGGAGAATATGGGCTTCGGTGCAAGAGGGAGTTGCTGGCCAAGTCATTATTAACCTCAAATTACTGGTTATATCACTAGTCAAGTTACTGATCATGTCATAGTCATGAACATGTCACTGACTATGTCACGGTTAATTCCTGGTCAAATCACTGGCAAAGTCACTGTTAACCTCAAGTCAGTGGCCACGTTACTGGTCATGTCACTGTCAATTTCTGGCCAAGTTACTGTTAACTTTAAGTCACTGGCCAAATTACTGGCATTGTCACTGGCCATGTAACTGTTAATCTAGCTAGGTCATTGGCCAAATTACTGGCATTGTCATTGGCCATGTAACTATTATTTTTATACACACTAATTCAGGTCATTGGCCAAGTCACTAGCCAGTGAAGTCATTGGCAAAGCAATTATTATGTCAAATGCAACTGAAAATACATCATTACAGCTACAATATTGGTCAACAACTTTATATATCATGGAGTAAACTTTAGGCCTTTTGGGCAGATTTATATATCACGGAAGCTAAATCACCTAACAATTACAAGTTTTGCATTGTTGATCTTTCACCTATCCAGAACAAAATGAATAATAATCTCAAAGAGAAACTACTCATAACAGTGACTTGATTTGATTTGACATGCATGGCCTTTTGGTCTAGACATTTCTGATGTTTAAATTTTGTTCAAAATTTTTAAAATAAGAAGGTTAGCATTGAGTTTGCAAGTTACATGACCAGTAACTTGGTTAGTTACATGGCTTCTGACAGTTACTTGGTTAGTGACATGGTCAGTTACTTAGTTAGTGACATGTGATTAACAGTGACTTGACTATCAACTTGTGACTTGGCTACTGACAGTTACTTGGTTAGTGACATGGTCAGTTACTTCATTAGTGACATGTGATTAACAGTGACTTGGCTATTAACATGTGACTTGGCTTCTGACAGTTACTTGGTTAGTGACATTGTCAGTTACTTACTTGGTTAGTGACATGGTCAGTTACTTAGTTAGTGACATGTGATTAACAGTGACTTGGCTATTAACTTGTGACTTGGCTACTGACAGTTACTTGGTTAGTGACATGTGATTAACAGTGACTTGGCTATCAACATTGGACATAACCAGTGACTTCACCAGTGACATGCAATATGATATCGGCCAGTAACAGTGACTTTATCAATTCAGAAGATGTCTAAAACTTGAATTGCTGCAAAAGATCTATAACAATAATGTTTCATTAAGAAAAACTAAAAAAAACAGTGGCACCATAAAAAGATACAAAAAAAACTAATTGATTTAGTAAGCTGGAGTTTAAATCAAAATCGTGTATTCGATACATCTCCTAGAGGTTTCCTTCCACCAAACCCTGCTTTCTTCTGTTGTTTTGCACCACCCTTTCCAACAACAAAATTTCCTGTTGTTGATATTAGAAAAGTTAGACCAAAATATCCTGAAAAGAAGTTTAGATATTAAGGAAAGACATAGCCACAGAAATGATAAGTACCATTAGAGTGAACACTGAGGTTCTGGTCTTGAAACAATCGACCAATTGTTGATGCCATTTGTGCTTTGTTTAGCCAATTCAATTTGTTTTTACAGTTATCTGCGTAAATAATTGAAAGAACAACATTAAACCATGCATTATAATGCAGAAACAATTGTCTAGCATATCCCTTGTTAACTTGTTTCTTGCCCATTTTGTTTAAATACAACAAGATAATAGACATTCACTTCTCTAAAAGACTAAAACTAATTGAACCCCTTGTATGCAACACATTTCCAGTGAAAACATAGTAACCAGTTTAAATGTCAAAAGGATCATACACCAAATTCTTGATTATCTTCAAACCAGAAAGCTCGAGCCAAAAATGTTAAAGAAGTTAAGAAGGGCAATGCCAAAATTTTAACTTTTCCCTTAAGTTCATAGTTTCCGGTTAGATACCATAAAGATGAACACAGAAAGATGACTGTTACAAAATTTCAGATTATAATATACACCAAATTCTTCATTATTTTAAGGCCAACAGGCCTAAAGTCAGAAAATTTCTACATAACAACATTCTGTATGACCAATATGCAAATCATACCCATCATTCTTCATCCCTATTCGATCATAGTTCACGATCAGAATCTTAATTTCAAGCCCAATTCAGAACCACAAATGGAAACCATCCGAGTCTTAATTCTAGAATCTTGATGTTCGTTTAAGAAAACCCATTTCGATTAGACCCACTGACTGGACTAAGATTCCAATTTCCCATCTCATTAAACCCTAACGCAAACCAAATTCATCTTCCAATTTCCTCAATTAGTTTAAACTAAGCATCTTCGAAGTATTAAATCAAAATACAACGATGAAATACCAATTCAGATAATTACCGGGGGTTCTTCCTCGAGAAGGCGATAGAATGTATCAAGATCGATCGACATGTCCTCGCCGTCGAAATCCTCGGCGGAAAATCCACCGGCGGCACTCCAATTAGAACTCTTCTCCGCCATCAACATAATTCCAGAAACTCAAACACCAACCTAGGTCGCCTCCTCCGCCGCCGCGTTGTCATAAAGCCCTAGTCCAATCAAACCCCGATGAATTGGAAACGGCGACTCAGATCGCGGTGATTGCAATCGCATTATCATATTGGGAGGGAGGGAGGGGGAGAGAGAAAGAGAGAGATTTTGGCAAGGTCGAGTCCGATGGATAATGGTTCAGACGAGCTTGGGTAACGGGAGGGGTAGAGAGAGAGGGCTGTCAGTGGCAGTCTTTGTTATTATTTGTATTTTCAGTGTCAGGTTGTAAAGAGGTGACCTTAATTATCATTGGGACATTTGTGGTGTCTGAATTATAATAAAGCACTTTACAATGACCTCTTTTATCATTGTCCCATAAATGTATTCATTTTTTTAAATAAAGAATCCTTTTTAAATTGCTGTGTTAATAAGCACAATAAATGCTGCTTGACGAAGTGGTGTTAGCTCAGTGGTTAGAGCACTCACTATCTATGTACGAAGTCATGGGTTCGAGTCACCATGGGGGTAGGAGTGAAACCCTTTGATCATCTTTTAAGAAAAGAAAAGAAAAAAGAAAAAAAAGCACAATAAATGCTCAATTTATTAAGCTTACGTAATTATTTTCTCAGGTCCCTGAATTACTTCTTAAAAAATTTGATAATCTATACTATTATTAAGAGAAGAGGTTTTGACCGTTTTGTTAGCCAAAGTGAACGTGAAAAGACAACTAAATCCTTAGACCATAGATTATTTAAAAGTATCTTTTAATAAATAGAGAACATAATCGTAATAAAAAAAATAACCTAATAAAATTTTAATTTATTTCCCCTAAAATCTCTCTCTATAACTTCTCACTTCCACAACAAAAGAGGGAAAAAAAAACACTAGCTTCAAGAACTCCCCACGTTTTCTCCAATGATATTTTTTTTTTTTTTTTTTTTTGAAAATTAAACCCACACATAGAGTGTGTGTTTTAGTCTAGTTAATGTTTAAATTAAGTGATGGTGAACTCATTTTCATTCACATTGCTTTCCTCTTTAAGCTACATTTTTTTATTTTAATGGCACGTTTACTTACTTGGAATGAAAAATAATCATGAATCGGAGACAAATGGAATGGGAGAAGAAATGAATCGGTATTGATTTCGGAGGAGTTGATTCCTAAACCCATCTCTCCCCTTTGTAATCAAATTCCTGAGTATTCAAGAATCGATTCCTTATAAGGAGGTGAGACCTACACCCATTCTGATTCCTTCATGTGTTAGTAAACGCAGGAATACTTTTACCCGGAATCATTCCGATTCCTTTATGTGTTAGTAAATGCAGGAATAAATTTACCCCGTAATCATTCCCTCCCATTCCAAGTAAGTAAACATGCCCTAAATTCCTTTAGATTTTTGAATCCAAGATATTTACTAATTAATTAATTTGGAATAGTTATTGCAAAGAAGAAATATAGTCAAGGGATAGGATAAATTTTCTTCCCTCTATCGATTACTCTAGTTTTCTTTCTATGTCTGCAATAGAACGAAAAAGAAAATTATAGGCCCACCAAATGTAAAATCTTGACCCTCGGAGGAGAATGTGCCATGTGGGTTGAAATTGAACTAATATAGGTATTCTTGTAACTTCTAATGCGGGTCACCATTTTGAAGCTTACTTCCTCCTAGAACACGCCCTACACTCTTGTAGACAGGAAAATACTCCTCTTCCGTCCGGCGGCGCGTCCTCGAGATCCCGTCGTCGGAGGGATCAACTCTCTTACAAAATCTAGGGATAGGGTTTTAGGGAAGAGTCAGGGGCAATGTTTGAAGTGGGGGATTTCGTATGCCTTCTATCAAATTGGGTTTAACACGATTGGATTGGATCTACAAATGGTGGATCGGTGACTGGTGGTGGGTGTTGGCGGGCGATCTCATCAACGGCTGCAGGTTAGGAGGGTAGATGATGTTCTTCCCGAAAGTGACATGGTTGGGTTTGAGATTGGATATTTCTATGCCAATAATTTTTCTACTTCTGATTTAAGAATGGCAATTGTAGATAGGGAAGAAGGGTCTCCCACAGAGGACTTATGGAACTAATTATAAGACTTTCCTAGTTTAAAAGTTGATTGAAGTTGTGAAAACAATTAAAAGTAAATAACAAATAACGAAATTGCTTAAGGTTGAGAATCATTAAGTGAACACCAGTCAAGGAATGCATCCACCACCAATCAATCATATATTCAAAATATGTTTAACCTAGTCTTATCTATCCAATTATCCATGGATGAAAATGCTCAAGTTAACTCACCATCATAATCAACCTATTGTTTTTCCTTATGTGTATGCTGAGAGAAAAGCTCTACAACTAACCTATTTTCTAAAATGCAACCTAGGTTAAGCAACTCTAAATTTAACACATAAAAATCATTATTCAAAAAAAAAAAAAAATGAGACATCACAAGGCATCTCAAGTACGGCGCGTCTCAATTAACCTAGGAACCTAAAAACATATCTTATGCTTAGATATTTTGCTACTCTTAAACTCTCAAAGGGACCTTATTTAACAAGGGACATGCAATAATTTTTCTTAGCAATAGAATCCTAAACATGCAATTAAGTTGACGACCAAAGAAAGCATATAAAGAATCCATCAATGTAAAACTGAAAATTAGGTTCTCATCCATTGAATAAACAAAAATTAATTAAACGTCATAGCGTGACATACAATCATGATTGGGACTTTAAACAGACCCCAACTACTAAGAAATTAGTTGCATATAGTTTGAATTGAAAGCTCATAGAGGTTCATAAGAAAGAAAAGGGTTATTATCACAAATGGTACCGAACTTATCCTCTATCTTATCGATGGTACCTGAACTTCAATTTTGATCACAACTAGTACCTGAACTTTTCGAGTTCATTTCAAATGATACCTATCACTAACTTCCGTTAATGTTCCGTTAAAAACTAACATGTGCAAAACACATGACCTATACTCGAGTAGTTTGACGAAAATACCCATTTAAATAATTTTGTTTACTAGATATTTGATCAATTAATATGTTAATAAAAATAGAAGTTCAATTAAAAATAGAATTAAAAATGTATCTCTACCCTCTTATGAAAATAAAATTTAAAAACAAGATCTCAACAAAAATTAATTTGTTTTACAAAAATGCTTGAGATACCAAATAGTTATACCAAATGATGTGGCACCTGCCATGTCATCAATCTTGTTACCAAAAATGTGATGATATGAAATTAATAATTTTTTTTTATACTTGTCGTTAAATATCTCCTTCCTTGAGCAATAGCATTGCACCCAGTTCTTTGTCGTTTCTGATCGGAGCCATGAAAGAGTGCAAGAATTCTTGGCTTTGTTCTTAGTTGAATAAATGAATTAATTAAAAACCACCCAGACTTACTAGAAGTGCCTCTCTCTCTCTCTCTTCACGATTTATTCTTCTGGCATTTGAAGTTTGAAGGCTTAATCAAAGAATCAATATAGTGTTCCCATATCCCTTGACCAGTAGCTATTCTTTGGTCTCTGTATTGAATCAATAGACCGGTGTTGTCTATTGCTAGTAGTGTGCACATCATCGTTTTGCTCTTTGCCTTCCATCTCTCACTTTGATGTGTCGATGGTAGATGATCATCTCCTCTTGATGAGAGGACGGCGGTCGTGCTACTTTGCAATGGTTTGGATTTTCTTGATCTTTAATTTTTTGGAAAAGAAAATTAGTATAGAAAATCCATGGTAGTAATACCATTCAAATAGATTGATGAGTTGGCCCCTGCCACATCATTTGGTATATGAATTTGGTATAAATATTTGGTCTCTCTAGCACTGCTCACCTAGTTTTATAGATACAGACAAAATATTTCAAATAAAACTATAAAACATTTTTTTTTTGGACAAACTATAAAACATTTAAAACGAAAAGCTTATCAAAACTTTCATGATTCTTTTTTTTTTCCTTTCATTCATATTTTTAATTGAAGTTGAAAGTTTTTCCTTTTGATAGTATCATTTTTTTATAGCCACAATATAAGTGAAAATAAGTGATATTACAAAAAAAAGAAGGTAATTTTATAAATTTATCCTTGAAAAATGAGTCACATGTTTGGACATGTCAGTTTTTAACGGAACATTAACTGAAGTTAGTGATAGGTACCATTTAAAATAAAATCAAAAAGTTCAGGTACTGGTTGTGATCAAAATTGAAGTTCAGGTACCATCAATAAGATAGAGGATACGTTCAGGTACCATTGATGATAATTACCCGAAAGAAAACAGAAAAATCCTAAAACCGGATTTGAAAATCGCCGAAATTCGACTAGTCTAAAATCACTGTATTCAGATTCTTGTGCTTGGGTTCTTAGCTTGATTCTTGCACGTAAGGGTTTTCTTGTTAGTTTTTCTAGCCGTTTTATAGTGCTTTTGAGTCCTCTTTCATTCCTTTTTTGTTTGAGATTCCTTGAGGTGTAAAGAGAGCCAACTTCTTGATTCTCTGATTGAATTAAGATTTCTCCACATCACGTTGTCCAATGAGAATAGGCCATGTCAACATCAATATTTTCTGAGTATTTTCTCCTTTATTGCTGCGATTTGCATGGATTTGGCTCCTCGATCCATCAAGGTATCTTACTTTGGTCTAGATTCCAAGCTTTTCCTTTTTTTTTTTTTTTGATCAGGTAAATAACTCAGATGCTACAACTAGTCTTTCGTGAGTCGAACTTACAACCTCCCACTTAAGAAGGAGAGACTATGCCACTAGACCAAATGGTACTGGGCAAGCTTTTCTTTATTTACGCATATTTTCTCCATATTATCTTCTTTTTGTATATTTATTCCGAAAAACCTAATAAACACAAAAGTAAACAAATAAAGAGAAAATAGAATAAACAAATATTAATATAGAGATTAACAATATAAATGTCGTATAAGATACTCCTATCAGTTTACTATCCTAAATTTGATTGAACCTTCTTCGATCTGGTTTGGGGGTAAACATGAAACTCAATTTTTTATGAGAGTAATTGTCCATTCGATTGTAGTTCAACAAAATTACATATTAAGAATAGGTGTCACGCCCCGATTTTTTAACACAAATAAAAATCGATATATAACCCCATAATTATATATGCGTGATGGTTCAACCATCAATACAGAATATATACCTGGGAAACTTTTTCCTTTTAAACCAAGTACAATTGATGCCCTGAACCCACTATGTCAATACGAACTCACTCCGCAAAGTCAACTATTACACAAGTTTACGAATTAAATTGTCACAACAAAATAATAAGTAAAGGCTCATCAGAGCTACTACAACGGAAGTCTTTTCAATGGTAAAGTCACAAAATTGGCTTCCTATCGTATAGCTATAAGCACGCGATCTCAGCTTCAGCCACGATTGTCCTGACCTGCAGGATTAACCCCTACAACATTGAATAGTGCACCAGGTTGCCACACAACAAACCCGGTAAGCTTATGAAAGCTCATATGAGTAAACTCAAAACCACAAAACAGAAACACATTCTTAAGTCACCTCAACCTAAACAACGATAAGCACATAACTCACAACTACAACCATCTGTTTCATAACATTCCATAACATGCTTACGTAGGTCAACTCATGACTAAAACTACATGCTCAGATTCTTCACCTAGCATTCAATTACACAAATTCCAGTCAAACAAAACCTCCTCAAGTAATGTTTGGAAATCCTTTGACACACAACGGCGAGTCACAAAGATCACACTCATTTCCTTCCTACCGAAAGCCTTTGTCATCAACATGACATCAAAAGTGAAAAAATGAATCCCCTTCCTATCCTCACACAGAGCACAATCGTCACCACTATGGCTTTTAAGATCAACCAAACCATAAATCTATAAAATCAAGAAGAAAACAAGGCAATCACAATTCAAAATAAGCAAAACAATTCACAGTAACCCCTGCGTACAGTTTTAGTTCAGGAGGTCACATTAAGACAAGCAATTCAAGTCATAGTAATCATCATAACCCCACACTCTGACATCTGTAGGTAGCTCCAACCATCACAACAGTCCTCTCGATCTTTGTTAACTTAATAACAATTCAACTCAGCTACCGAGCAGTCATCACACTGATCATCACACAGATAGCCATCATCCTACTGATCATCACACAGATTTCGCTGGTCATCACACAGATAGCAATCATCACACAGATTTTGCCTGTCATCACACAGATAGCAATCATTAAACTGATCATCACACAGATTTCGCTGGTCATCACACATATAGCAAGCATCCAACTGATCATCACACATATTTCGCCGGTCATCACACAGATAGCAATCATCACAAAGATTCATCACACTGATGTCATCGATTCATTACACAGATGTTCCTACACAAGCTTTACATGACAATCATCACAAAGATTCATCACACTGATGTCATCGATTCATTACACAGATGTTCTTACACAAGCTTTACATGACAATCATCACAAAGATTCATCACACTGATGTCATCGATTCATCACACAGATGTTCCTACACAAGCTTTACATGACAATCATCACAAAGATTCATCACACTGATGTCATCGATTCATCACACAGATGTTCCTACACAAGCTTTACATGACAATCATCACAAAGATTTATCACACTGATGTCATCGATTCATCACACAAATATTCCTACACAAGCTACTATATCTTAAATCTCAATTAAGACGGTCATACTAGACTCATGGTATCTCAACACATGAAATTCTACAATCACCACTCAATACACAATTTCACCATTCTCGAGCAATAATGAACTCATTTCAATTATTGTTCACATCACAACGAAGCCACCAATACATATATATTTCACGTAAATATATATATATATATACGTAGTCATCCACTCAGGAATGCCACTAATACCAACTATAGTCATAGTTAACCTAATAACTCTAAGACAATATGGTAATTATGCTTATAACAAATATCGTGAGATTTACTCACCTTTGATCCTGCTGCGTCTTCACACGCTAACCAAGACAAGCACAAATCACCGCAATCCACTCAACACAAGCTTGTCAAGTACCTAAACACATACGGTCTTGATTCAGTGTACGAATCACAAAGTGATTAAAGTCTGAACCCCCGTTTTGAACTAAAACCACAAAACTGACGCCAATCGAGGCGAAACCACACCCGAGACCACCCAAAGTCTCCAGAATACTTCTACGATCGATATGTCAAAACCACAAGTCGATCGAACACTCGAATCCTCACAGATCGAATAATCAACGGTTCGAAACCGTAAAAATCATAACATATTCATACGATCTCCAAAAATTGCGTATTATATATCGAAATGCTCGTATCGACGAGTAGATGATATATAAAACCAGAAACCATCCCTTACATTGCCGGAACACTGCCAAAACGCCGCCACAGGTGGTGGTACAACCACCACCGGCCAAAACTCAAAACCATCTTAATCCAACCGTCCAAAATGTCGAGAACACCAAATAGAACAACTTTAATACCTGGGGTTCAAGCCAACTCGGCCTAGATCGGCCTATATCAAGCCTGCAAGGCGATGATCACTGTTCACCTCGTGTTGAACCACTTCCCACGTAAATCGCTCCAAACAACCACCAAGGATCGACAGAGGAGGCTGCTACGAACTCGGGAAGCCGAGTTTGAGCCGCTGTCGTCGTCGGAACTGAGAATTTCGACCGGGTCCGAATACCTCAATCTTCGCCGCCTTGCAGCGCCGCCGTGGAGGAGAATCGCCGTTAGAGGCCACCACATGGAGGAGAAGAACAAGGAGGCGAGTTGGTCTGTCCAGTTTTCAAGGTCGGAGGTCGCCGGAGTTGGAAACGGCGGCTAGGTCAGATACTCGGGTCCGGGTCGGGTCGGCTGCATTTCAGGAGAGAGAACGGAGAGTTTGGAGTTTCCGGAAAAGGAAATCTTCCAAAAATATAAATAATAATTTCCGAAAACGGAAACCCCTATTTATAGAATTTTCCAAATTTTCAATTGCTCATAACTTCTTCATACGAACTCCGATTTTCGCGTTCCACATGTCCACGAACTCGTATCGACGCACTCTACGACTTTTGTGAAGGAAATTTTCAGAGAAACCAAACGAATAAAAAGTCAACCCTTGCGCCCCCCTTAAATGACGCTTCCTGAATAATTATTCGCCCGAAACACTTCTGCTCCATCCACGAGCCGCGAAATCGTCCAATAACCACTAATTAAATTCTGGAAAAACCTCGGAAAATAATAATGAATTTCTGGGGTACTACAATAGGACTGTCAGATAGAGTCCCTCCCAAATGTTCGAAATCGATTTTGCTTAAAAATAGAAAAAATATTATTTAAAAAAAAAATAGAAAAAATATATTTGACCCTACATAGATATATATCTATATATATATATATATCTATATATATATATCTATATATATATATATATCTATATATATATATCTATATATATATATATATAATTAAGAGAGTGAAGATGGAATGGGGAACCTTTGGGAACGCGCCCCCATTTCTGGGGATTTAGGGTTTCCAGTTTCGACCTTCTCCTTCGTAATCACCCTTGTTTGCTGGTTTTTCTGGACCAGCACATGGAGGGACTTATGGCTGGGAATCAGTTTCTCGACTACCCAGGCTAAGGATGACATCAGTAAGCTTAGCAATTGCAGATATGGTCAGTATCTAGAGCACGAGGGCGGCACAAATCATAACCTCTATATCAAGAGGCTTAGGAACTTGCTGGTTATCGAGGTTGGGCGAGATTCGCTGTTTATTTCTGGCCACTAGATTATTTCCTTTTCAAGGATCACAATGACTGGAGCGCCTCGTCTTCCGACTCAAGAATGCAATCTTCGGGATCTTCTGCCTCGATTCTTTCAGGGAGTAAATCTTATCCCTTCCTTACGTAGATCTTATCATATTTCTCTGTGCAATGATTATTATGCCCTTCTTTTAATTGGTTATGGGATTCTACTCGATACTCTTTGGTTTTTGAGTATCGTTGTGTTTTCCAAACTACTACATTTAGATTATTTGAGTGTTTTTCTGTTTGTGTTTTCTGGTTTCCTAGATGATTTTCTAGCTTCCCGAGTAGCAGTCTTCTGCATGCGAGACCTAGTGGTCTCCAGCTTTAAGTGCTCCCCATGCACTTGGAGGTGTATAAATTGGCTCTACCTCTTTGTTGTTCACTCCACGATTACCCACCTAAGTGTTCCCCCAGTTCTTCTGTTACCAATGGCTTTCAATCCTATTTCCCATGCTAATTTGGCCTCTAGCAGTCGTCGTCCCACCCCAGTTTGTCAGTATTTTCCTTTTCCCCGAAACCAAAATGCCTCTGACTCTATCCCTATTGTTATTGGGGATAACACCTGAAGGAATGGATGGATTTCAAAACTTTTTAATTAGTGCGGAATTAGTTTAACAATTAAACTACTAACTAAACATAAAATCCATTCTTTTAACCCATGATCTTGGCTTATTGTGATATGTATATAAACATAGCATGCATAGTAAGGAAGAACAAAGAGGGAGTTTATGTTCTACTCACCCTTGGAGCGTGATTTTAATCCGATCCAAGTGAACCACCAAAGTTCCTCTCCTTGATCTCTCCTTGTGTGTGTTTCCTCCACCTTGAAGCACCTTGGATTAAGAACTCCTTCTTGTACTCCTTCTTGTGCTTGTAATCTTCTCTTTGATGTAACAAGTAAAGCCACAAAAGGATATGGCCTCTAAGGATCTTCACCAAGTGAATCAAGAGATGAAGAAAGATGAAAGAAAAGAAGAAATTATGCAAGTGTTCTTCTTTCCTTTAATTTCTGAAAAATGGACCAAGAGAGAACTCTTTCTCTCTCTCTCTCTCTCAAATCTGAAAATAATAGTGTGGAGACACACTTATTCTCTTTGTCCATGCTTTCACTTTTATATAATAGGAAATAACTCCAATTACTAAAAGAAAATATTGACTTTCATAAAGCCAATATTTTGGCTGGTCCATACTTGTTATTGGGCACTAAAAATGTGTCTTGGGCTTTCATTTAAATCTCATTTAGTGAAGCCCAAGTCCACACGAAAAGCCCGACAATAGTTTAGGCCCAATAGGTTCGGTTTTACCCGAAAAACCTAATTATGTCCAAATAATAAATCTAATTAATTATTTGGTCATAACCAACTCTTGTTTAATCTTCTTCATATACAATCTCAAGGATCCACTTATATGGTGTGCGATCTCTTAGGTTCTAATTAATAAGGCAGTGAAGTTTATAGAAACCATTCTATTTTGTTTACGAATCAAAAACTCCATTTTTGATTCTCCCTTGTTATTAGGATTATAAATGTTTATTAATCCTCGGGGACTTCACAAGTCATGAGTGACGTCTTGCAACATATCATGACTACCCTAGTTAATGTAGAATGACAAAGAACCTATTCAATTGGAATTACAATACAATACGGTCCTTCTCTAACACTATGTTCTAAATCACATCATCGGGGTATGGAATTGATATGTCAATCCCCTAATGTGATTTTCATTCTTATGTGATTCTTAGAATGTGATTAAAAAAACTCCTTTTTAAATCTCATTCATTGCTTTGGCCAAAGACTCATTGAATCACATCTTTGAACATACACCTTATTTACTTAAGGATAGAGATTCCTTGTTGTACACTCACATGTCTCCATGACCGAATTGATTATACCAATGAATGCATCTATTATATCCATTAAGGGACACAATATTATTGCATCATCAAGAGATAATCCATTCACTCATAAGACAACTATGGTGTCTCAGGTCAAAGGACTAATTTGTATTATTGCAATTTAGAGTTCAAGTTTGACATGTAAGTAAGACTCCATACAAGAACTCTAATGATCGCGTTCAGTGTACTCTTTAAGTTAAGAGCACCCACATACTTGTATTAGTGTCTCTACACAAATGACAAGAGACATATCATCCTCCATATTGAGCATACATAGTATGTGCTAGTCTTTCCGGATTATCAATGTCCAAGTGATAATCCTATGACTAGGAACCTTTTAGGATAAGAGTGTGAAAGAGTAAAGGTCTCACACATCTAACTCTTTAGATTACTTTCTCTTTAACTCATATTCCTTGGACCTTGTTCAATCAAATATAAATATAAGCAATGAACAATAAACTTGCCCTTTTGATTAATAATAATTACAATAATAATTACATCAAAATGATTGTTTTAGGACACAATTCCTTCAATCTCCCACTTGTACTAAACCCAATCAGCCATGAAACGTACACCCATCTTCTCAAGATGTTGTTCTAGCTTTGCTTGTGATAAAGGCTTAGTGAATGGATCCGATATGTTATCAACAGATGCTACTTTGAGAATGTTAACGTCTCCACGATTAACAATCTCCCTTATGATATGGAAACGTCTTTCGATGTGTTTGGATTTTTGATGAGACCTTGGTTCCTTGGCTTGAGCAATTGCCCCATTGTTGTCACAGTAAAGTGGAATCGGTGACTCAATGGTAGGAACCACACCAAGTTCAGTGTTGAACTTTTTCATCCAAACTGTTTCCTTTGCAGCCTCTGCAGCTGCAATATATTCTGCCTCAGTAGTGGAATCTGCAGTAACACTTTACTTGCAGCTTCTCCAACTTACTGCACCTCCATTCAAGGTGAAGACAAACCCTGATGTGGATTTTCTGTCATTCACATCAGATTGAAAATCTGAGTCTGTGTATGCTTCCACTTGCAACTCTGATTGCAAATCACCACCTCTATAAACGAGGAATAAATCTTTAGTCATTCTCAAGTACTTAAGGATATTCTTAACAGCATTCCAGTGTTCTAAACCTGGATTGGACTGATATCGACTAGTTATGCTTACGCCATAACTGATATCAGGTCTTGTGCATAGCATCGCATACATGAGGCTCCCTATTACAGATGCATATGGGATCTTGCTCATCTTTTGCACTTCCTCAATCGTTTATGGGCACATTTTCTTAGAAAGGTGAATGCCATGTCTGACAGGCAGAAAACCCTTCCTAGATTGTTCCATGTGAAATCTATTCAGCACTTTGTCTATGTACAAGGATTGAGATAATCCAATTAATCTTTTTGATCTGTCTCTATAGATTTTTATTCCTAGTACATAGGCAGCTTCTCCAAGATCCTTCATAAGGAAGGTCTTGGACAACCAAACTTTAATTGAAGATAACATTCCTACATCATTCCCAAAGAGTAGGATGTCATCTACATAAAGTACAAGGAACACAACAGCACTCCCACTGACCTTCTTGTAAACACAAGGTTCATCCATGTTTTGTGTGAAACCAAAAGACTTGACTGTATCATCAAAACGGATGTTCCAACTCCTTGAAGCTTGCTTATATCCGAATAGATTTAACCATGGCAACAGGAGAGAACACATCTTCATAGTCAATGCCCTCTCTTTGCTTATAGCCCTTTGCCACCAACCTAGCTTTGTAGGTTTCTATTTTACCATCTGAGCCTATCTTTTTCTTGAAGACCCATTTGTTTCCAATTGGTCTAATACCAGGTGGAGGGTCAACGAGAGTCCAGACTTGATTGGTATACATAGAGTCAATCTCGGATTCCATGGCTTCTTGCCATTTCTTTGAGTCAACGTTTGACATTGCTTCATTATAACTAGAAGGATCATGCAGTTTTTCATTGTCACCAAGGAGATTTAACTCCCCAAGGCTTTCATGACACAAACCATACCTCTTGGGAGGTATCCAGATCCTACTAGATATTCTTGGAGTTTGTGTTATAGTTGGTTCAGGAAGTTGTTCAACGGGAAATGAAGTGTTAGTTTGTGGCTTGTTGGACACTTCCTTGAGTTCTACCATTTGCTCAACATTTCCATCAAGGACGTAGTCCCTTTCAAGGAAAGTGGCATTCCTGCTAACAAACACCTTTTGTTCTTCAGGTTGATAGAAATAATATCCTAAACTATCTTTAGGATATCCCACAAATAAACACTTGCTTGATCTAGCTTCAAGCTTGCCTGCTTCTAGTCTTTTTGACATAAGCTGGACAACCCCAAATCTTAATATGATTAAGACTTGGTTTCTTCTCATGCCACATCTCATATGGTGTAAGAGGGACGGACTTGGAAGGCACTCTATTCAACAAATAAATTGCTGTTTGAAGTGCATATCCCCAAAAGGATATAGGTAAATCAGTATAGCTCATCATGGAACGAACCATGTCTAACAAAGTTCGATTTCTCCTTTCAGAGACACCATTGAGTTGTGGTGTTCCAGGAGGAGCTAATGAAGAAACAATGCCTTCTTGTTTGAGATAATCAATAAACTCATTGCTTAAGTATTCACCTCCTCGATCGGATCTTAGAGCCTTAATACTTCTGTCGGTTTGTTTCTCAACTTCATTCTTAAATTCTTTGAACTTTTCAAAGGCTTCAGATTTGTGCTTCATAAGGTATATATAACCAAATCGAGAGTAGTCATCGGTAAAAGTTATGAAGTATGAGAATCCACCTTTACTAATAGTGGACATGGGACCACATACATCGGTATGTATTAGGCCTAAGAGTTCTTTAACTCTTGTTCTTTGTCCACCATAATGTGACTTAGTCATTTTTCCTTTTAGACAAGACTCACAAGTAGGCATAGGATCAGATCCTAACGACTCTAAATATCCATTTTTGGATAATTTGTGAATTCTATCTTGGCTAATATGACCAAGCTTAAGGTGCCACATCTTAATGGGGTTAACCGTTTCTCGAGTTCTCTTAGATCCCAAAGCATTTTCCTTCATACAGTTAATACTACCATCTAAAGCTAGATGAAAGAGACCATCAATAATATTAGCATGACATATTATGCGTTCATTAATAGATACAAAACCACTTAGTTTATCAAAAACTACTCTATAACCATCCTTCAAAAGCATGGAGATGGAGATAAGGTTCTTTATACATATAGGAAGATAAAGACAATTATTTAACTCCAATGTATCTCCTGATGGTAACTTCAAAATTTAAGTCCCCACGGCTTTGGCATCAACTCTTGTGCCATTTCCTACACGTAGGGAAATTTCTCCAGCTTTAAGCTTCCTTGCTCCCACTAGGTCTTGCAACGAAGTGCAAACATGGTGAGATGCACCTGAATCAATTATTCAAGTGGAAGTATTATTAACTGTAAGTATTGATTCAATCACATTGATCATACCTGCTGTTGAAGACTGGTTCTTCAAGGATGCAAGATAAGCTTTGCAATTCCTCTTCCAATGCCCATCCTTGTTGCAAAAGAAACAAACACATTTTGGTTCATTTTGTTCCTTCTTCTTCTTCTTTTGGACTGCTCCTTTAGGCTTTGCCACTTGTTTCTTCTTCCCTTTTCCCTTGCCTTTGGACTTGGAAGAAGAAGCAACAATGGCCACACTCCCACTCTCTTTCTTGATTTGCTTCTCAGCTGATACCAGCATATTGAGAAGATCAGAAAGAGTATGATCCATTTGTTGCATATTATAGTTCATTATGAACTGAGAAAATGAATCATCTAGGGAGGATAGAAGAAGATCTTGAGCTAGCTCCGCATCAAGTGCAAATCCAAGGTCTTGAATTTGCTCAATAAGGCCTATCATTTTTAGACCATGTTGATGCACAGGAGCACCCCTCACATGCTTTGTCTTAACAAGCTCATTGACAGCTGTGAATCGCACATTTCTATTTCTCTCACCAAACAATTCAGTGAGATGGAGTAATATAGAACTGGCGCTATCCATATTCTCATGTTGCTTCTGAAGTTGTGAGTTCATGGATGCAAGCATAACACATTTAGCTTGAGTGTCATCATCCTTATGCTTTTGATAAGCAACACGTTGCTCATCGGTTGCATCTTGAGCCAAAGGAGTGTGAGGGGGTGCATTTTGTAAGACATAAACGATCTTATCGAATGTCAATACAATTTCCAAATTGCGGAGCCAGTTATTGAAGTTTAGGCCCTCAAGACGATTTTCATTGAGAATTTTGGTGATAGGATGTCCTGACATATTGCAGTCTACATAACATAAAATAAAAGAAGTGAGATTGATTTTAAACCAAGTGACTCGGGTCTTAAGAATCAAATGGCACCCTCTCACTATCACTACACCAAAAATGTTATCAGACAACGGCAGAAAACCGTTGTGGGATATGGAGACCCACCGTTGTAGAGTGAGCCGTTGTCTGATGAAAAATCAGACAACGGTGGAACACAGTTGTGTGATAAACACACAAACAACAGGTATTTGTTATAACTGTTGTGTGATAGCTCGGCAGATGGCTCGGCAGATGCCAAGCGCAGCTGCGCAGCAGTTGAGGCGCTGTCTTCAGACAACAGTGCCAGTTTTAAGCTGTTGTATGTTAAGCGTGTCAGACAACATTTTTTTATTTTGTCTGTTGTCTGATTGATCTTCAAACTTCAGTTCTTGGACTATATCTGTTGTGTGATTAACTTTAAGACAACAGAGTTCAATTGATTCTGTTGTGTGATTAACTTTTAGGACAACAGAGTTCAATTAATTCAGTTGTCTGAGTATAAATTAGAAGACACTGATTTGTTAAAAACCGATGTGCGATATAATTGATTACAATGTGTTTTTGTCCTATTTTTGTTACCTGATCATTGTGTGATCAGAATTAGGCAAAATTAATGCTCCATTATTACCTAAATAATGGTACGTCTAGATCGTTGATCAATTAGAAAGAAAACACATTGCAAATGCTCAAATGAGTAATCAAACCTATTCCATATATCTCTTAATGTTAAAAGCATTTCCCAAAAGTTGATACAACTACGTAAAACATGCCACATATAGAGTTTGTGCACGAACTTGGTTTCAATAGCTAACATATTGATACAAACTCTTGTCTTCCCACTATTCCAGGAACTTTTGTCTATGCAGCCATGGTGTCAAACCTTTAAAGTTGAAGCGAGTGGTTTGCAATTTCTGTCCAAATGTCCAACCAAAGACACCTCAGCCAAAAAAGCCAGTCCATAACCTATATACAAACAAATAAGCTTTAGAAAGTTGAAATTCCTTTCTATCCATCAGAACACAACCTTCTGCATGCCATCCAAAAATGCATATATCCAATTGTTATGCTTATGATTTAAATATTGAAAGTTGCAAGTCAAGTTGTCCAAATAGAAGTCATATACATCTCTGAGCTGTATATTAGTCATTTGCTACACTCTTAATATGATTTGATTGATACATGCTAATATATACCAACCAATGTTACTTACAAACTTCGAATCGATATAGTGATCATTTATGTATGAAACAAAAGTGAAATGCATGAGTACTTTAAAAACAATTAGTCAAAGTCACCACTAGTAATATAAATGTACATACAAGCAAATGCTCTTCTTAAAAATCATATAGAGCTATCACTGAAACTCTTGACTTTAAAAAATATGAAAAGTAGAATCATAAAATCTGACCTTGTTGAAGAGGATCCCCAAGAAAGCATTTTCAGCATTGAATTATTTCAAGGCTGCACAAGAATGGGATAGGGACCTAAAAAAGCCAAATAGCATTCTTTTAAGGCTGTGTTGGTTCCCAATCAAATCAATGATCATGTATACTATACAGAACAAAAATAAATTGATCCAGAGAAAGAAACATAGAGGTTACCAGTTCTTAACAACTTTCTGTGTTCCAGAATTGCAAATGACAGCTACATCTACGATTTGGTAAGTTGAAAACTCAACTCTAATTTCAGGCCTCTCCAAGTTGAAAAACCAAAACAAATCAGTATCTTTTTCAGGCAAAATTAAACACAAGCAGAACGTAAAAATTAAATAAGGAGAAAGAAAACAAGTTCTCTACTCTCTATTGTTTTTGTCTGACAAAAACAAAAAACAAAACTCTTCAAAGTAAAAGTTAACTAGAAAACTCAAAATAGTTTTACAAGATTGCGAACGCTAATAAATCAAAGTAACAACAACTAAACACCAACATCAGGTCTAACTTGAAGTCACAAACAATTGGAATTCAACTTTTCCACCAACATCAAATCAATAAACAGCCAACATAAGACTCAAAAGTCCCCTGACCTTAGAAATATAATCACAACACTAAGCTTTTTGCAATCAAATCTAAACCCCGTAAGAATTGAGGGAAAATAAACAAACATTCCCTTAATCACTTAATTACCAAACTCAAGAACTGTCACACCAAACTAATTTCAAAGGCTAATAATAAATCGAAGAACACTTCTAACAAGTATAATATCCAAAACTAATCCCAAAACAGTTCACATCAGTTCCAAGTACAAAAGAAAATAGAGGATTAATACCATACATTTGATAGGCATCGTAGAACCAAAAACACCCAATTTCTAACACCAAAGTGTCAGAAGGAAACAGAACAAACTTTACTGAGCAATTACTTACCCTTGCTAGTCCCAAAAAAAAAACATGTGGGAAACTAGAGATGTAGAAATAATCAGAAATCACCATCTAAGTTCACAACCAAAAATTCATAGAACATTGAATCCGAAACCTCACATTCACAAGACCAATCTCATAAAGAGCATAACGAAAACAGTAAAAACAAAATCAGGAAAAGCTTATTCTCAAGGAAACACAAATTCAGATATAGGAGTCACTCACCTATAGCAAAACAACCATATATACTGAACAGCCCAAATGGAAACCCTTCACTTCTGAAATCTTCCTCCCTTTGCCTTACCACAGTTCAGTTTCAAGAGCAGCAAAATCAAACTCCCATTCTCCTCCGTTCATCTCCTTCTTCTTCTTCTTCTTCTAACACCCAAATCAAAACTCCCACCATTCTATAGCTTTACTCTCCTCCAATCTAGAAATACCCAATCACAGCCTTTATGTAAAGCCCCAACCTCTCCAATTCTCTCCTCATTCCCTCTCCATCTCCCCCTTTCTACTTCTCGTTCTTCTTTCTTTTTTTCAAATAGTCGTGCTCCCCTCCCTTCTGTTTTCCTTCTTTTTCCTCTTTTCATCTCTCTCTTCTTCCTTTTCTTTTCCTTATTTTCTCTCTCTTCCCCGTGCTCCCTCTTTTCTCTTCTTCTTCTTCTTTCTCCTGATTGCCTTGCTTTTCTCCTCCTCCCTCTCTTCTCTTTATTTTCTCTTCCTTCCTCTCTGTTCTCTTTCTTTTTATTCGATCAGTCTCCCCCTTCTTCTTCTCCTTTTCTCTTTCTTCTTCTTCTCCCTGTTTTCCCTCTTCTTTCCCGTCCCCTTCCCCTCTCTTTAGTTGGCCGCTCCCTTCTTATCTTCCCAGAATAAAAGAGAACAAAATAACACTAAAATAAAATAAAACAATTATCTAATAACCACCCAAAACATATCAATCATTATACACACACACACTACAACAGGAGTCCTAAATAGAGAAAAATATCACAATAAAAGATCTAACTCAAAGACAATAAATCAAAATCAGGTGCGGGATATCACAGTATTTCACAAGCAATAATCGCCACTCACCTAAAATAAAAACTGAAAAAAAATTAAGAACCCAGAAATTAAAACTATTTCTTCAGAAAACCAAAAAACAAAAAAAAAACAAAATCTACCAAAAGAATTACAGTAAACAATAACACAACTTTGGACAACGAAAAATGCAAGAATTGATTAAAGACTGAAAAAAAATGAAAAAGCCACGATCACCATTCTGAGCACTAATACTGGCAGTCAAGAAGATCATCTTCAATCACATTAGATTTGCTAACTAGAACCAAAACATACTGCTCGAGAGTTTAGGAGCTCATTTCCTTTTCTGGAACTCGAACCAGTAACCTTGCAATGATGTTCCACAGTGCACTCCTCGCTTCTGACTTCTGAGTCATTTGAAGTAAAGGCAAACACATCAAGCAGACCCTGTAAGAAAAGCATATCTGGAAGAATAGAGAGCGTCACTTTCACTTCATCAAGTGTTATCAAACCAAAACCAGATGATGCTAAAGAGAAGAGGTGGATAAAGAATTAAAACAATTTACCTTGTGATAACTCTGAAGCTAGAGTAGGTACATCTGAAAGAATATTTGCAACTAGAACTACAGCTGTAACACAAGAATTTGGAACCTACAAAAAAAAAAATTGTTAACCGTCTATCAAAGTATCACCTTATACCCTTTTGATCTACCATTTGACGAACTGACGAAGTGTTAGAAAATACAGCATCAACTTAGCATGTTTCGGTAATTTATTCTTTATGATTTTCTTGGGTTTAACAACATTTGACATCCGCAATTTGAAATACCACACCTCTCTCTAGTTCACAAAACTTTGGCTCCTACTTTGAGAAGGGATTTAGTTATCAAATGGTCATCAACTTCACTAAACATAAGCCAAAATCTTCAGTATACCATTTTCTTTATTTTCAAGTACCTTATTTTCTCGTTCATGCTCTTATTCAAAAAGATAAACACTGTATACAAGGTTTTTTCTTATTTTGGAAGATAACTACAAATCTACAATACATATTTGTGGAATCAAACATCAAAGAGAACTCATTCATGTTGAATATCCTTTTAGAATATATTTTCAAGAAAGGGGAGCTTATAATAAATTATACAAGTACATAAGAATGTTAATCCTGTATGTTAAAGTTGGAGTATACTATCAAGAATAAAAAAAAGTTCAGCAAACTACCAATTGCCATATCATTATCTGGAAGCGCTAAAAGAAACAGCATCACTAACAACTTCATCACTATGACATTTATAAGTTTGCACGTACTTCATATTTCTGAGTGACATAATGTACCTCAACTTTATCAGGGAACTTGAGCAAGGCACAAACCAGCTAAAAGAGATCCTTGTCTAAACAGATGTGCTGGGAATGACCATCAATAACAGAAAGAGCTTAAATGGCACGAAGAACTACATCAAGAATTGGGTACCTGGAATTGTAGAGAAATGAATACTTATCATATCAAACTTAACAATTTTTGGGATAGGCTGTAGACTTCAAAAATTTTATATAGAAACATTCACAGAAGACCATAAGTTGCTGAATCATGATCATTAAAAGTGTCTAAACTAATGCAAGACAATGATATCATCAGTGAAAACTGGGAATATTTATTACCAATGGTCAAAATACTGATGTCAGAATATTAATGACAAAATATTCTGAGCACTAATATTAACAGCAAACCCTAGCTAACACCCCAAATCGAGTTCTATGAAATCCCCAATCCCCAAATCCATTTAACCAAAAAATCAATCAAACCCAAAACCCAATCGATTTCAAAAACATGAAAATTCGAGGAGAGAAATACCAGTTAACAAAACCCGTCCTTGGCCACCACCATGAGCTTTACATCACCAGAAACTAGCCCTCCCCAACTGGGGTTCCGAAACGGTGCCAATTCGAGGAGCTTGTGGACTTTCTGGTGGAGATTCCGATCGGAGAATTTGGAATCCCAATGTTGCTCGTCAGAATCAAACCAAACAGATCGATCAAGATACTAAACCAGAACATGAGTTAGCAATAATGAAAAGCAAGAAAGCAAAAAGAAGGAGTGAGCAACGCACCTAAGTAGATCTCTCCAAAGGATCCACTACTGTTCTTCCGGCCGACTCGGAATCGTCCCCCTACGCGAGGCTCCATAGCCCAAAAAAGCTGCTTCTCTTCGCTGCTCGGAGAACAAGAATAGAAATCTGAGAAACTAGAAATGAAATCAAAGTCGATTAATTAGTGAGTTTGCCAAGATTGTAGTACCTTCGGCTTTAGCGATAGAAATAGTGGAGAGTCTGAATCTATCTCTGAAAGGTCACTCACTGAATTGGAGTGAACGAAGGCGAAGGTGAGGCCAGAGAGGTGGGCTGTCTCGACACCAGGTCAGAGACAAGCTTCAGAGTGCGGTGGAGTATGAGGGGTCTCGAATGAGTTGGTGATTTTGCTTAGAATCAAACCTCCAAGCGGCTTCCTATTTGGTTTGCAGCTGAGGGGAGATGAGAGAGGGAATGGGTTGGCATGGCTTCTCAGAGATAGACCTAATCGAGATGCATGTGTTTTGATGACGGATGGTGTTTTCATGAGAGAGCCATGGTCTTTTGATGAGAGAACGAGTGATGGTTTTTGATGAAGTTGAGAACAGAGCTACTCGACGAGAGGAAACGGCGCACTGTTTTGACAAAGTGTTAGACGCGTGGGGAGAGCAAATCCAATAAACCTAGCTAGCTAATTAATTAAGTTGTGGCGGGCTTTTAATTTTTGCTTTATGAATCAGACAACGTAAAGATGAAGTTTTGTTGTCTGATTGTGAACAAATTAAATCTCAACTAAGGTTCCAAAGAGGGAAAAGTTCCCGCTATAATATGCTACCAAAGTAACATGCTAGCCAATGCTCATTTACACAACGGAAACAACTCATTTGGTTGTCTGATTATCAATTTGGTGCTATATTTCAATCAAAACTCAGAGGTTTTTGGGGGGCTCGAGTGCCATTTTAGGCCAAATAAAGGCACATTCAATATTTCCCACTTCATCACACAACAAAAAGTCAAAAACCGTTGTATCATGCTTTGCATGGTACTCTCATACAACAGATATAACTATACTGTTGTGCTATATAGTACCAATTTGGAGCCAAATTTGAGTCGATCTGGGAGGGAAATCTGCCGCTATTTTTTTTTATGATTCAGACAACAGATTATTCTTGTAACCGTTGTGCAATGACCTTCTAAACAAAAACTTCAGAATTTTAACCACCTTATACAACGTAAGTTTACTAAACATGTTGTGTGATTCACTTTTCTTCATCACACAACACATTTTTTTTTTTCGTTGTGCAAAAAGTGTTGTCTGATAACAAAATTGGTGTAGTGTATTTTAACAAATTCTAAGTCCCTCAAGGAATTCGAGAGTATAAATTAAAACTTTTAGTGAGTATGGAAGACTCATTTTTATTAAGCCAACCGCATCATAATAGAACTATAAGTCAACTTAATTTCCATGAGAGGATACTCTTATCCAATCACATCAAATGTGAATATCCATAACTTTGGCCTCTAAAGTAATTAAGTCTCACCATAATAGGATATTGATAAATTACTCTAGTTAAGCTATACCCATCATCTCATGTAAGTATAGAGATCAAAAATTAAATCTCATCATAATAGAATATTGACCAAGATTTGTCCCTACCTTACAACATCAAATGTTGAATAACCTCTTTTTAATGCTCCTAGCAAGAAATACCCCCGTTCGGAATGATATTCACATGTAAGAACATCTAATAGGAGATTACAATGTTGGAAGGCCACAAAGAAGCATTCATAATGTCTTCTTCGTTTTTCAACTTAATATCACTTTGAGGGAATTTTAAAGTCTCATCTTTAATAATCTCATTAATAACAATCACATTGCATTTTCTTTGATCCTAATGCAATCACATTTTTCATTATACTTGATCTATAATAAAATACTCCCACTTAATTGTTTTTCGGAAAAACAATTTGATTTCATCAAAAACATTTTTCAAATGGAATCATGGGAAGTATAAAATTACTTGATCAAGTGCAACGAACATGCAATTATAATAGGTCACATAGGATGATTATGGACTTGTTGTTCGATCCAACATGAGCCAATATGTTGGATCAAGGTCATGTTTGGGTGGTTGATTTTAATTACGCGTAACGATTACGAAAATTAAATAACTAAGCTAAGCTATTACACTTTGCAATTGAACTTCTTTCAAGGCTAGATGACTTCAAACTTCTTCTTTGAATCATCCTCATGTGCCTCCATCTTCTATTACAAGAGTGGATAAGGGGCATACAAGCTCCCATTTAAATTTAATCAAACTTGAATAAATTAAATAAGCTACTTAGTTACACAACCAAATGAATTAACTAAATTCATTACATAACCCAAATGAATTAACTACTTTAATTACATAACCACATTCATTCAAAATGAATAGTCGGCCAATCTCATGCTCAATTATATTAGGCCATAGTCCATAATCATCCTTTAATTAACTAAGATTAATAAGGTTAATTAAACAAGCATAATTAACTTATTCAAAATAAATTAACCACTAAATTGCTTTAATTTAATGCAAGTAAATTAATTGAGTGATTTAGGGGATGATGTCTTACATCATGCAACACTAACTTTTGGTGAGTAATTTAGGGGATGATGTCTCACATCACTTTTGATGAGTGATTTAGGGGATGATGTCTTACATCATGCAACACCAATTTTTGGTGAGTAATTTAGGGGATGATGTCTCTCATCATGCATCACCAACTTTTGGTGAGTGATTTAGGGAGACATGTCTTTTATCTCATAATTTAGGGAGACATGTCTTTTATCTCATTCCAACTTTTGGTGAGTAATTTAGAGAAACTAATAGTAAAGATGACTAACTCTACCAACCTTTTGGTGAGGGAAACATGGAAATGATTTTATGTCATCATTAACTATTAGGTAAATTTGAATTCATGAATTTATGGATCAAAAGTGAAAAACAAACACCATGAAAAATTAGCTAGTTCATAACTAGATTAGACATGTTCCAAAGCTGGAAATAAAATTTCAACTTTGTGTTCTTCCATTGAACGCTTGTTTACTTCATCTTTGAAGCCAAAAATCATGCATACCCTAAAGCATATATAATCTAACATGTTTCTAAGATTAACACCTTAATTAAGAAACATATAGAACCCCTTAATACATTCTTATATGCATCAAAGTTTCATAAAACTTAAACCACTTCTTACATGTAATTTCTAGAAACTTTTCTTGCTATCATAAAATCTACCTTGCATCACATGCTTCATAACTTTTATGATAAAGCAAATTTTATGATCTAAATTACATATTACTCTAAGCTTAAGAAAATCACATCAACCAACATACTTAGCCATGTTTATAACATATCAAAATTAAGCCAATGGCTCTGATACCGATTGAAGGAATGGATGGATTTCAAAACTTTTTAATTAGTGCGGAATTAGTTTAACAATTAAACTACTAACTAAACATAAAATCCATTCCTTTAACCCATGATCTTGGCTTATTGTGATATGTATATAAACATAGCATGCATAGTAAGGAAGAACAAAGAGGGAGTTTATGTTCTACTCACCCTTGGAGCGTGATTTTAATCCGATCCAAGTGAACCACCAAAGTTCCTCTCCTTGATCTCTCCTTGTGTGTGTTTCCTCCACCTTGAAGCACCTTGGATTAAGAACTCCTTCTTGTACTCCTTCTTGTGCTTGTAATCTTCTCTTTGATGTAACAAGTAAAGCCACAAAAGGATATGGCCTCTAAGGATCTTCACCAAGTGAATCAAGAGATGAAGAAAGATGAAAGAAAAGAAGAAATTATGCAAGTGTTCTTCTTTCCTTTAATTTCTGAAAAATGGACCAAGAGAGAACTCTTTCTCTCTCTCTCTCTCTCAAATCTGAAAATAATAGTGTGGAGACACACTTATTCTCTTTGTCCATGCTTTCACTTTTATATAATAGGAAATAACTCCAATTACTAAAAGAAAATATTGACTTTCATAAAGCCAATATTTTGGCTGGTCCATACTTGTTATTGGGCACTAAAAATGTGTCTTGGGCTTTCATTTAAATCTCATTTAGTGAAGCCCAAGTCCACACGAAAAGCCCGACAATCGTTTAGGCCCAATAGGTTCGGTTTTACCCGAAAAACCTAATTATGTCCAAATAATAAATCTAATTAATTATTTGGTCATAACCAACTCTTGTTTAATCTTCTTCATATACAATCTCAATGATCCACTTATATGGTGTGCGATCTCTTAGGTTCTAATTAATAAGGCAGTGAAGTTTATAGAAACCATTCTATTTTGTTTACGAATCAAAAACTCCATTTTTGATTCTCCCTTGTTATTAGGATTATAAATGTTTATTAATCCTCGGGGACTTCACAAGTCATGAGTGACGTCTTGCAACATATCATGACTACCCTAGTTAATGTAGAATGACAAAGAACCTATTCAATTGGAATTACAATACAATACGGTCCTTCTCTAACACTATGTTCTAAATCACATCATCGGGGTATGGAATTGATATGTCAATCCCCTAATGTGATTTTCATTCTTATGTGATTCTTAGAATGTGATTAAAAAAACTCCTTTTTAAATCTCATTCATTGCTTTGGCCAAAGACTCATTGAATCACATCTTTGAACATACACCTTATTTACTTAAGGATAGAGATTCCTTGTTGTACACTCACATGTCTCCATGACCGAATTGATTATACCAATGAATGCATCTATTATATCCATTAAGGGACACAATATTATTGCATCATCAAGAGATAATTCATTCACTCATAAGACAACTATGGTGTCTCAGGTCAAAGGACTAATTTGTATTATTGCAATTTAGAGTTCAAGTTTGACATGTAAGTAAGACTCCATACAAGAACTCTAATGATCGCGTTCAGTGTACTCTTTAAGTTAAGAGCACCCACATACTTGTATTAGTGTCTCTACACAAATGACAAGAGACATATCATCCTCCATATTGAGCATACATAGTATGTGCTAGTCTTTCCGGATTATCAATGTCCAAGTGATAATCCTATGACTAGGAACCTTTTAGGATAAGAGTGTGAAAGAGTAAAGGTCTCACACATCTAACTCTTTAGATTACTTTCTCTTTAACTCATATTCCTTGGACCTTGTTCAATCAAATATAAATATAAGCAATGAACAATAAACTTGCCCTTTTGATTAATAATAATTACAATAATAATTACATCAAAATGATTGTTTTAGGACACAATTCCTTCAACACCATCAATATTGAGAGATTTGCTGTCCAAATTGATATGCCACCTCCTCCTCAGGAATTCTATAGCCACTATTCTAGATTCTGTCTAGTAGGAAAGATTTTCGGGCCTCTGGTTTCCCCTGAGATTATCTTCGCAAAGTGTCAAGAACTCTGGAATAATCTCAAAGGGGCTATCAACATGAGCAGATTACCCAATAATTGGTTCTGTTTTGAGTTCAATAATGAAGAAGATGTTATGTTCATCCTTGACAACCGGCCTTAGTACATTAGGAGTCGCCTCTTCCGCATCCAACGCTGGACCCCAGACTTCGATGCTACTGTCTCCTCCATTGATCGGTTGATCGTATGGGTGAGGCTCCCAAATTTACCTCTCCCTCACTGGCATGAATCCTCTCTTAAACATCTGGGCCAATACCTTGGGACTTACATTCAAGCTGATGAATTTACCCTCACCGGAAAAGAAAAAAAAAAAACGATGTTTGCGCGCATCAAGATTGAACTGGACTTGCCCTACCCACTTCGTAGGTTGGCTCTGGTCAATAACCCTGATGGTAAACCCCCCAGCTTTGTCTTAGTGTCATATGAGGTTATTTTTTAGATCTGTTTTCGTTTGTGGCCTTTACCGTCAAAGAAACCATGTCTGCCCTAGAAGGAATATTAAAGACAGCTTCTTTATGGTGGTGAGAATGGAGCATGAGCAAGCGGTCTACCCAGCTGACATGGCAAACAGTGAGTTCATCAAACCACTCCTGTCAAATGACATTTCCATTATCTTTCCACAGCCCATGTTCAGTTATTACGAGCCGGGTGGCTTCAAGGCCAATAATGGTGCTCGTTCTAAAAGCAATGCTTATGGTGAAAATGACCCTGCTGATAGCTCTTGGAGAATTGTATCTAGGAAGGGAAAGGGGAAAGGGCAACACTTTCCCAAGAATGGTCACTTGGCCCCAGGCCCTAATTCTGATAGACCGAAAGGCGCCAATGTTGTTCTTTCTGGTGTGTCCTTTAGAGATGTTGCTATGGGTCAAGCTGAGGCCAATCATCATGCGGTTGCTGATACGAAACAGAAGGAGGTTCTGATGGTTTGCTCTGATTCCTCCCAAGAGGTGGATCAATTTCTTGATGCTTTTGATCCCAAGTTTGGTGATATCAATGCTCTCCTAAAAGATGATGCTAACTTTCATGTCCCTGGAACCAGTGGTGTCGGCCCTGTGGCACCTAGCCCCAAAAAGAGAACTAGGCAGATGTTGGAAATGATGGAAACAAGTGATAGTCAGAATATAGGATCAACCTCCAATCAACCTGTTGTCCCATGAGATTGCTTAGTTGGAATAGCCAGGGCTGTTCCTGGCAAGGTTTTCTAGCGCAGGTCCAATTTTATATTGTAAACCTGCAGCTAGATGTTTTGTTCATCCTAGATACTAGGATTCCTGATGAGAGTCAGGTGAATAAAATCTTTTCCCGTTTTGCTTTTTATTTTGATAAGTTTGATTATATGCTTTCTGATGGCCAATCTGGTGGTTTGCTATTAATGTGGAACTCCAGCACTGCCAATCTTTCTGTTTTACAGCATCACAACAGATATTTACATTGTAATATTGTGGATCATGCTAGAAACCTCAATTGGTTTGTCTCGTTTATTTATGCTTTCCCCCAAAAGAATTTGCAAAATCAACTCTAGAATGAGATTAAATCCCTCCAACCTGCAAATGGAGATCCTTGGATCCTAGTCGGAGACTTTAACAATATTACGACTGCTAGTGAGAAATGTGGAGGGAATTCTCCTTTCACTATTTATATGCAAAACTTTATTGATTTTCTGAATTATTTAGATATGATTTCCCTAACTGCTGAGGGAATCCCATTTACCTGGACTAATAAACATAAGGATTATATTGCGATCTTTGAAAGATTGGATCGAGTGACTGCCAATCCAACTTGGCTTCAACAGTTCCCGAACTATCAGCTTGAAAACCTCCCAATTATAGGGTCTGATCATGGGCCTATTCTCTTGAGTACTTGTGTCAAAAAGAATTTCAAAACTATACCATTTAAGCTTGAGGCTATTTGGTTTGATCACCCTTAATTTACTGACATTGTGACAGACTGCTGGTCACAAGAATATGAAACTGAGCCTCTTAGAAATTTTCTTACTATTTCCGGTGCTTTCTCTCACAAACTCACCTACTGGAGTAAGGAACATTTTGGCAATTTGTTTCGTAACTTGAACAATATCCAAAAGGATCTGCATTTTTTCCAAAACCAACTTATGCTTTTCCCCAACTCTACCTTTCTTCAGGATAAAGTTTTCTCTCTTACTTCTGAATTTTTGAATTTTGAAAAAGCTGAAGAGTTGTATTGGGCACAGAGGGCTAAAGCCAATTGGCTTTCCCTTGGGGACAAAAACACTAGATATTTCCATACCCAGGCCAACCTCAGAAAAAGAAAAAACCGGATTACCAGAATAAAAAACAATTTGGGCTTGTGGTTGGATAACTATGACGATATAAGTAGACTGTTCATCCAGGACTTTCAAAATAGATTTAAAGCTTCTTTGGCTTTTAATTTACAAGCTGCTTCAAAGTTCACTGAGACCATTCACACTGTAATTACCGATGCAGATAATGAGTGTCTCTTGCAACACTACTAGAATTCTGTTCATTTACATCGGTCCAGAACCCAGAACCGATGTAAAACTAAATTCTGACCGATTTCTTTGTGGCTGATGTAAAAGATCCAGACATCACTTTAAGCGCGTCACAGACCGATGTCCCAGATAACGACCAACATAGCTTCTTAAACACAAATCGATGTATAATTGTTACAATCATCATAATTTTGTATGTTAACTATATTTAATTCTTCATATTTTCACATTTTATGCTTAATAAAGTATATCTCGAACAATATCTAAGTGAACATTTAAATTGATTACAATTTCAGAAATGATGTCTGGAACCCTTCTAGACATCGCTTGTTGTTTCTAAAACTGACGTGTTGTTTCATTATATACATCGCTTTTGTTTTATAAAACCAATGTTCTTTGTTTAATGATACATCAGTTTACTTTATGGTAGGTGATTTGTGCGTTGACAATAGATTACGTTTTGGTATTTAGAAATCGATGTGCACTGGTTTTGGGTACATCAGTTCTGTGGACACAATTCGACATATTGATAACATAAGACATCGATTTTCATTTTGGTACTGATTTCTAATCTCTCAACTGACATCGTTTTCCTTGGCATTACTGTTTTGTTATGCTTTTATATACTTCACTTTATTTTGACAAGCATAATGTGCAAAGTTTGCATCTAGCTGCTGTTGGGAAAAGAAATGCATTCCCATCATCCAAAAATTGAGGCTTTCCATTAATTTCTTTTCAAATTCATGATTCAACATAATTCACAAAATAAAACCTCAAAACTTACAAAGGCTAGCCTAGACATTTGATCCAGCTTTAGAATTCTTATCTCTAGCCACTTTAGTAAACCCTATTGGAAATATTTCAGTGTTTGGAGCAACAACACAATACTCAAATAGGATCAGTCTCAATAACCTTGAACTCGACACTCCTCATTCCTCCTCTCACAATCAAGAGATCACCCTTCCTCACTAGGGTGTAGGCCTCCAGGAAATAAGCTGCAACATATCAGAAGAGTACGTAAAGTATAATCAATTAGCAACTTCTGGTCTCTGCCTACTGAATGAAGTATAATCATGAAGAAATAAGTGCAAAAAGGAAGCTAAAGTAAACCTGAGCACTGAAAGACTTAAGGGGGTCCTTATCTTCCTTGAATTTTTTCTTGAATCCACGGCGACCAAGGTTGGCAAGCTTAACTCTCTTGCTGGCTTCTTTAGTTGTTGCATTCAACAGATAATCAGGCACAACTCGGTGAGGAGCAGAGGGCTTCTTGCTCAGAACCTTGTCATGTTTCAACAGATCTGCGCAAAAAAAAAAAATTAATAATGCTCATGTCTTGCAACTTGAACTGATACAGCGAGTATAATATAAGACTCAAATACATCCAACCACAGAAGTTTGGTACCTAGATCCTTTCGGTTAACTACATATTTAAGCTGATTACTTCTCAATAAAAACAAATTTCTAAATCCAAATAAACTGCCAAATAAATTTCCAAGTTCAACAGATGTGTAAAACTTTTGGTTAGCTACATATTTGCCAAATATATATAAACTATACCATGTGTAAAAATTTCTCTACGGTAACTCCTTCACAGTGGTTGATAATAAAACCAGTATCAATAATTTGAGATTAAAACATGGTGACATATGCCAAACTAATAGTAATAAATGAACTTCATATATATATATATATATATATATATATATATATATATATATATATATATATATATATATATATATCTTCAATAACTATAGAAAAGTCAAACTAACAGAACATATGCCTAAGATTAAAAGTAGACAGGTATCATATGCTTACCTGTCAAAGAAGCAGATCCACTCCCACCGTCAATTTCAACAACCTGTGTCAGTAGACAAAGACATGGGGAATTGAATCAAACTTTCTTCAGGTCCACATTAATTAAAACAATCTTGAGTCATAATCATCATGAAATGCACTACCGGAAAATCTTGTGAATAAAGAGTAAATAAAGGCCAAGCAAAAATAATACAATATCGTAATAGAATTAACAAAAGAAAAATACTACAGATAAGTGTGGTTGGTGATTGTGTGGACGTATTCAATAGACAAAATAATCTTGAAACTTTCAAAAAGAATTGAGGGGAAAAAAAAAGGACCTCAGCTACAGCAGTTCTACTCTCAACAGATGCAGCAGCATGAAGTGCATTAGACAAATCTTTTCTCATTTCTTCAACCTGTTTGATGGCATTTTTTATGGTCTGATCGCGGTCAAGTACAAGTGAGGGCATTATTTTCTCTTCTTACAATTCTCTTTTAGCATCAGCCCACTGCCTCTGACAAAGAAAATCATAATTTCAAGTTCCTAACACCAAAACAATAGTCCTTTGAATCTCAATAATATGGTTCCAATTCAAAAGGGTAATAACATAAATTCAAAACAACAATAACACAGTTCAATTAATCAACCAGGACGCACAAAAAACTTATTGACCAACACTAAGCACCCTGCACACTAAATATCATGAAGAATTCTGGCATAGGATATCAAGAAAACAAGAATGTACAACAAAACCATTGATATAACGATATAATTGAAGGAAGCTAGCAAACACAGTTTTCTAGAACAGCTCTACTGGAACAATTAGAAAAATCCTAAATGTAAACGTACTGGAACAATTAGTCCATGCATGATGCAATACAACCTAAAATGTATCAGAATTTTTGCTTTAGCAGTATCCCATCAAAAATAAAGAAAAAGAAATACAATGCATTAGTAAGAAAATGATAGTCCAAAGCTTACTAACAAAAGTATATCGCACAACTATACATCATTAACATTAATTCCAGAGACCGTATTTCATAGCTAATGGCAGGGCATAGATCTGAAAAGTAAAGACAATGTGTTGCTATAAAACAAACAAAAAAACATTAAGTAGAACCAAAGGAATAACTCAATTAAATCTACCTATAGTGTAACAGATATCAAACATATTATCAAATTCAGGAACAAACTTTATATAACAGAGGAGAAACATGCCAGAAATCATACATGCAGGATAATGCAAACTTCATCTTTTTCAAGTTTTTCTGTTGGATCAGCATGTCCCAGTCAAGTTTTCCCTTTTTTAAGATTGATCTTTTCCATGTTCATAAGGGTTGAAAGACGATATTGCACATATGGTTCTTCAAGAGGAATACCACAGGAGATCATTTTTGCAACAGTACTATTGTCATCGATCTCGCCATTTCTAAGGGCAACTGCAAATACAGACAGTAATGGAACCAATCAAAGAACAAGCCATGTCGGACAAAATACAAGTGGAACATATAAGAAATAAGACAACGCTAATTAACCAATGAAAAGAAACAGAAAAAATTGGCAACCAATTTGACCCCAAACAAAAGAAAATGAATGAGAAAAAGTTTCTTTACCTCTGAATGTTGCGCTTGTATTGCTAAAAACATCACGAGTCTCTTCTAAAGCTTTCATAAGTAACTCAATGAAGTATTTTTTTGGCACCCCTCCATGGTATAAAAGTGCAATCAAGTTCCTCAACAAATACGTTCTCTTAGCTTACTAAGTTTACTGCAAGATCAAAAGTTTAAGGTGATCGAAATTTATGCCTCAAATAATAGATAATAGAAACAGGTAATGCTCGCCCTATATATGAAATTCTCATTCACAACTAACATCCTTGAGAAGAGCAAAAATGTATCCAATATATGCCAATAATAACCAAGTTGATACAAAGTAAGTGATTTCACTGCAGGGAGCAAAAGCATTGAAATTATTGTACGATGGATCTACCTTGTTCCTACTATCTCCAGTGAATTCACTGTTTGGGGTCACGTTGAGTCAAAGTAGTAATAATGGTGTAAAATTACTTTCCACAACTAGTTTCCTCAAACTTTGCTCCAAAGGTGAAGCACGAGTGTCCCTAATAGATGTATGAAAACGATGAATGATATATGAAAACAAAGATCACAAAGATCTAATTTGCAATGCCGCAACATAAGAGTTAACCCAACAAAACAAGAGTTAATTAAACATCTAAATCACCCACTAAATATAGAGATAAAAGACATAGTAGTCATGAACGACTAATGAAAAGTAAAACCTAAGCGTGACCTACTCAAATCAACCAATAAATACAAGATGAGAGGCTGAAGTCCATCAGTAAATATAGAATTGAACACAATAAAATCAAGCCACAAGCAAAGAAAGGCTAGGAGGACAAATCATGAATTAAAAGTGCAAAATGATAGTTTCTCAAAAGAAAAATCCGGATAAAGGCATAAATCCAATGAAAGCTAGATCCTGTTCATATCAAGATCCAATCATAATATTCAGAATTATGGCCTACATATGTGTAAAGAACCGATACAACCTATAGGGATAAATCCATACACATCTGAAACAGATCTATTGATAGAACTTGAAACAAATTAATGAGAGATCTGGAGAAAAATGGACCTGCATATTGCACTTGACGAGGTCATCAAGATAAGTACAACCATGTGAGTAAGACACAGCTGTGGATTCCTCCTGCAGTAAAAGCAGCATAAAAGGCCGGCGAGTACATCTCGATCTTCTTGGACGGCTCGCTCGGAGACGGAATGACCAACCCCTTGGTCTGCGAGACTGCCTCCCCATTCGTGTTGAAACTGGCACTAGGGCTGGCGTGAAGCATCTTCTTAAGCCCAAAAGTTTTGGCGGAGGAGGAGGCGTAGAGGAAGCTAGGGATCAGAGACTGACGGGAGGATTTCTCAGTGAGAGGCGCATTCTCCTTGGAGGCTTGCCGGAGCTGGGGTTTGGCGATTGGGGAGGCTTGGCTTCATCGTCTCCCGTAAGAAATTGTGGCGCGGCTGCATAGACTTCATCTTCGTCAATTCCAGAGAGAGACAGACGGTTTTAGAGAGAGTTAGTGAGAGTGAGAGAGAGAGAGAGCGGCGAGAAGGAGGAGGCCATTAATGAGAAAGAGACAGTAGAGGGAGGCGGTGGTGGCCGTGGAAAGATAGCAGGAGAGGAAGGAGGATGGGGCTAGGGCTTCGCGGAAAGAGGGAGAGTGTGAAATTGGAAGATAAAGTGAGCGAAGGTAAAAGTGGAAAAACTGACAAGTGTGGGGGGAATGAAAATTTTGTTCCCCGCGTGTACGAAATTTTTTAACTTAGTCTTTCTGCGTTTTTCAAAATTTTGGAATCAAAATATAGACATCAGTCAACAGTAACAACCGATGTTAATTATGTAAATAGAAATCCGATTTTCAGAAACCGATGTTAGAATATTTTTTTACATCACGTGCAATCTCAACTGATTTAAATGACGTGATGTCTATGAGCATAATTCTAGTAGTGCAAGTAGTTACTCCGGATGAAATTTTTGCTACTGTTAACTCGATTGGAGGCCTTAAGGCTCCAGGTCCTGATGGGATACATGCAATCTTTTACCAAAAGCATTGGAACCTGGTCAAAGACAAAGTCTGTAAGATGGTTTATGATGTGTTTCAGAATAATACCCCTCTTCACTTACTAAATCATACTAACATTGCTTTGATTCCAAAAGTAGATTCCCCAGAGGTTGTGGGTCATTTCAGACCGATCAGCCTTTGTAATGTTTCTTACAAGATCATTTCAAAAATTTTAAGCCAGACTCAGGCCGCTGCTGCACAAGTGTATTTCGAGAAATCAAGGAGCTTTTACTCCGGGGAAATCCATTACTGACAATATTTTAATTGCTCATGAACTCTTCTCTTCTTTTAACAAGAAAAAATCTCGTTCTGCTGCTATCACGATTAAGCTAGACTTGGAAAAAGCGTATGATCTTTGAGATTGGAATTACATCCGAATTTGCTTGCAAAGATTTGGGTTTGCTACAAACTGGATTAATTTAATTATGAACTGCATTACTTCTACTACCTTTTCTATGCTAATTAACGGCAAACCGGAGGGCCACTTCTTTCCTAGTAGGGGTATTAGATAGGAAGATCCCCTGTCACCTTATATTTTTATCCTTTGTATGGAGCCTTTCATCAGAAATCTTAATGCTGCAACCAATCGTTCCAAAAATCATATTGGTCTTCTTTCTTCTCCTAATGGGTTTAGAATTTCTAACTTGGTTTTTGCTGATGATTGCCTTGTGTTTGCCAGGGCTACAAGTAAAGCAGCTTCTTTTACTGCAGACTTCCTTCATTCTTTTGCTTCTGCTTCGGGCCAGAAAATTAACTTTGATAAGTCCTCTATCTTTTTCTCTAATGGAATTGCTAACAGAACGAAGAATGAGATCACTAATAAATTATACATCCAGCAGAAGTCCACTGTTGGTAAGTACCTAGGAATTCATAATATTGTGTTCTGGAAAGACCCCTTAAATGCCAAGGAGTTGCTTCTTAAGATCTCCAGTAAATTGAATGGTTGGAAAAAATCCACCCTCTCTAGGGCAGGTAAATTGACTCTTATCAAGTCAAGTCTTTCAGTGATTCCTAACCATGTCCTTTCCTGTGTCAAGTGTCCTCCTAAGGTGACAAAAGCTATAGATAAGGAGACTAGAAATTTCTTCTGGGGCAGAGAAGGCTCTACTCCTCCAGTTGCTTGGAATCAAATTTGTTTACCTAAGAGGCTTGGGCATAAGGCCAACAAATTTTTACAACAAGGCCAGGCAGCCAAGCTGGGGTGGAAGATTATTTCCAACACTAACAATTGGTGGGTGGATATTGTTCGCAGGAAATACCTCAGAAAGCATACTTTCTTTGACATCAAGCCAAGGGGAAATCACTCCATGGCTTGGAAAGGGATCCTTGAAAGTAGGGACATTCTTATGCAAGGTCTGAGTTGGATTATTGGTTCCGGTCGGGATGTTAAGTTTTGGACTTTTAACTGGGTCTTTCAATTCCCTTTAATTGATCTTATCCCTATTAATAATAGATCATCTCTCAATTTGGATGACAATGTGAGTGACTTTATTATCAATGGTTGCTGGAATTATGACAAGTTATCTCAGATGCTACCGAAAGAAATTGTTAATAATATTTCTGGTATTCCCTTACCAGCAGTTGAAACTAGAGATGAATTTGTTTGGGGCCCGTCCCCTACCGGACGTTTTTCCTTAAAGTCAGCAACTTGGCTGCAATGTGATAACAAGGCCCCCAATGGTACTTGTAGAATTCTCAATGAAATTTGGAAATTGAATATTCCGCAAAAAGTAAAAAAATTTGCTTGCCTGTTGGCTAGAAGAAGATTGAGAACTCGAGCGAGAATGGCTAGATTCAATTCCAATTTTGATGCTGCTTGTCCTTTCTGTAGGGTAGGGATTGAGAACTTAAACCATCTCTTTCTCTCTTGTCCCTATGCTGCAGAAATTTAGAGGAAGACTGGTTACTCTTCTCAGGGTTTTTTTTATCTTTTGAAGACTGGTTTGTTTTTGGTTTCTGTAAGCAGACTACCGAAAATCTTATATATCATCATTTGTTGGAAGCTTTGGGAGGCCAGAAACAACCTTATTTTCAGACGCCAAACAACCCCCCCCCCCCCGGCTTATGTAATTTTTTCTTCTGCGATCACAGTTGAACAGTATAGATTGGCTAACAGGCCAAGGACTTGGGGTACCTCTCTCCCTTCTAATGCAGTGCACTCGACGATCAAATGGCAGCCGCCTCCTTCTGGCTTTTATAAGCTCAACTTTGACGGGTCGGTTATTGGAAGCAAGAGTGCCGCCTCGGGTTTTGTCCTTCGAGATGAGCATGGCACTCCTATTTTTGCGAGTTCCAGAAATATTGGTATTGCCTCAGTTCCAGTTGCCGAAGGGAACGCTCTTAGAGACGGCATTTATCATGCTTTCATCAATAACTGCAAGAAAGTGTTGGTGGAAGAGGACTCGAAGCTTGTGATTGATGTCATCAATAAGAAGTGTACCATCTCGTGGAGGCTTCGAACCCTTGCCAGAGACTAGCCAGCTTGGCTAGTAGCTTTGACCACATTGTCTTCTCCTATGTCCCTTGAGAAGCCAATTTTGTGGCAGATGCGATTGCGAATCATGGTCATATTCTGAAGAACCCTTCCACGTGGAAAGGGAAGCTCCCTCTCTCCGCGCTTACAGCTTCTAATTTTGATAATTTTAGTTCTGATTGTCCTAGGGGTTTTAAGTTGTAATTTTATTATTTTAGTTCTGGTATATATATATATATATATTTTTTTTTTTTTTTGTTGAAAAGACGCAGAAATACAGAAACTGTGTTGAGATGACTAGCATTCTCAGTCCTTCCTCTCCAAAAATGGCTTTACTCGGAGACGACGGCCGTGGCTACGAGCTGGCCTGTAAGCTCGAGTCCTGCAACGTCTGGCGCACCTGGCTCGGCGACTCCAACTACGCCACCTTCGTCCACTTCCTCTCCTCCCCCTCCACCTGGGACAACTTCATGCGATCCGACGACTCCAAATCTAGGGCTCAGATCCAACTCCAACTCCGCGCCCGTGCCCTCCTCTTCGACAAGGCCTGCGTCTCTCTCTTCCTCCGCCCCGATTCCGATTCCAATTCCTCCTCTTCTTCTTCTTCTTCTTCTTCGCTCGCCGTTTCCAAGCTCAATCCCACCTGTGAGGGCTCCCATTGCTTTCGTCTGTGTCTAATCTCTCGTTCTTGGTTTCCGATTGCTGATGGCTATTTTTCGTTGCAGATTTGCAGTTGCATGCTGATGACGTGTACTTCAGTCTCGATAATTCTTCCACAGAAGGAGTTCAGGCTCAACAGCGCGAGGCCTCCAAGGTATGCTCTTTCTAGGTTTGATATTGTTTGTTCGATTGAGTATGAGTAATCGGAAATCGGCTTATTGTTCTAGACACATTTAACCATTTTGTTATGGTTAGGAAACAAATGTGGAAATCAATTATGTTATATTTGAAGAAGACATTTTTTTTTTTGCCAGATAATGTTTAGGAATAGCTGGTTGATTTCAAGTTGTAAACTTTTGGGAATTGGGTTGTAAAACAACTAATAATGCACCTAATGGTGTTGCATAATCAAATGGATTCTGGAATCTAATATCCTATGTGAAACTAGTGAATTGAATTGAACTAATGAATTCTTGTCAATAGATGTGATGACTTTTAACTTTCGGATTCTAAATGATTCGTAAGGACTAGGAGTGAAATCAGGGGAATGGTGGGAGGAACCCCAGCAAAAACTTGAGCATAAAAACTGGGGAGAGTTGTGAGATGATTTTTATTTAATGTTCATGCATGCAGATTCAGTCAAAAACAGCTTTTGGTTTTGGATCAAGATATGGAGAATCTGAAATTGATAATAAGCCACCGAGGTTTAAAAATGAAGAGCTGCCTGAGACCTGGTATAATCAGGTTATTGAGAGACATAGGGCTAGCAAACCGCACAGGTTTTCATCAGCAGACCGAGAATCAGAGAAACGTACTCCAGAGGAGATGTCTGCTTATCTTAAGCTTGCTGTGAAGCATAAGAAAAGGTGTTTAGCATTCAGAGAAGATCAGTATGTGGGATATGGAAATCCCCTTCAAGAAAATGCATCACAGAATCCACATTCTGTTTTAGATGGTAGTAGTTCAATTGATCATGAAGCATCTTTTTTCCCAGAAACAATGTTTACGTTGAACTGTGTTCCTGATAGTGCACTTCCACCTACGAATAGAGTGCAAGACGACCAAAAAGTTGAATTTTATGGAGTTCTTGATACGTTACCTCAGGCTTTGACTAGGAGTCCCGTTATGCTTGAGAGGCTGGGTATAAGACCTGAATACCTTAACATGGATCAAGGAGGAAGCTTACATCGTGGAAAGAATGGGTCTGCAGGTAACAAAAGTTGTCTTACTCATGAGCAAGCGGCACAGTTATCTCAAAAGGTAATAGCCCGGATGCTGACAAATGTGGGATTTGAAGGTTCCTCAGAAGTTCCAATTGAAGTTTTCTCTCAGTTGCTAAGCTGTCATATCTGTAAATTGGGTAGCCGCTTGAAAGTTCTTACTGATAGTTACAGAAAGCAGTGTTCAGCAATTGAACTATTGAAGATGTTCCTTCAAACAGTGGGATATAGGTAAGCTAATAGTAGATTATCTATGAGTGTACTTGTGTAATTTTGAATTTGATCTTAGCTGATTTCAGTTTCCGTATAAATTATTGTTGCATGGCCTCAGAATTGCTGATTACATGAACACTTACTAGCTCATGTGGGATAGTTGTATTGGTTGTCACATTTTGCTCACTTGCTCTTGGGGCCAAATTTACTCATTTACTGCTTCGCGACAGAGTAAGGGTTCCAAGAGGGTGTGTGTTGCATTGGAACTAATGTCTAGGAGAGTGAATTAAACAAACCTGTATTATCTTACAAGCTGTCCTTAAATTTCATAAGGTCAATTTAAAAATTACTAGTCTGTGAGCCTCACAGAGATAATTTTTGGATATTAGGTTTTGACTTCCAATTGTATACCTTTCACTTCCATAACATTATACAGTGGTTGTGCCTGTGAGTTCTTTTCTAGTTAGGAAGATCTAATATAATGCAAGTTTCTAAGTATCCACCTTTTCACTTTTTTTCTTTTTTACCATATTACCAGTAATTTTGGCCCTCTAGCTGATCAAGTCAAGGATGGCTCCAGGAATTTCCATCAACAAAGTCTGCAGCAAATTCATGGAATGCAGTCACAGTTGCAGCCACAGCACCAGAACCCTATTCGACTACCCCAACAAGTATTTCTCCCTTCAATTAATTGATAACATTTTTATAGTAATTCTTGTAGATCCACAGATGGTTGATGGTTATTTTTGGGACTGTATTACATATCTCCTCATACAGTTTCACAAATTTCTACTGAAGTTTGTAGAGTCTAGGCACTTTGTAGTTTCCAAAAGCTGACCTTTGCACAGTATGTTAGTATGACATGATTACTAATGCTTCTTTTATTACATTGTCTTGTGAATCCATAGATATCGAGACAAATGCATCCACAGATGCAGCAAATGCAGCAGATTCAGCAAATGCAGCAAATTGCCCAATCCAAGAATGTGCCATTTCAGCAACAGCAGCAGATAGAAAGAATGCGAAGACGTCAACCATCTACTCCTCGTGCTGGTATGGACATGGTACAGGACAGACCAATGGTCCAGGTCAAGATTGAAGCTCCATCAGAGTTACCCATGGATAGTAATGCCTTCAATAGTTTCAACAACAGACATCCACAATTGCAGTTCAGGCAGCAGCAAATTCCTGCAATGTCGAATCCTACAATGCAAAATGTCCCTGCTCAGTCAGGGAATCAGTTTAGACAGATATCTGCACAAATTCAATCACAGTAAGGAAAATCTGATGGAAGAAATAAAGTTCCTGAACCTTCATGTGAATGACTATTCACTGAAACTCTAGAACTCTCTCATGTGTGCAGGAACGCCGGTGTTCTTAGGGCTCGACCAGTGAAGGTTGAAGGTTTCCAGGAATTAATGGGTGGAGATGCTTCATCAAAGCATGATTCAGATGAAAATAGGCTGACCTCCCCAAAATAGCCCCTCCTCATCAAGTAAATAAATTGCCAGTGTCTGACCTTCCTGTTCATGTGTTACATATGTTGAAAAAGCATGTCCGCTACGCATACTAACCCATGCTCGGTGCATGATAGTTTGATAACAGTAATGGACTTTTTTGACAGTTTGTAGGTATAAGTGTTTAACTTATTAATTGTGAATTTAAGGCTGCGCACGGGCCGGGCGAAACATGATTTTCAGTGCACCCTTGACCGGACCAATATGTACGGGTCGGGCTCAAAACCGAGAGGGACCTGACCGTTGCATTTCAGGCTCAGAAATTTTTTTCCGTAACTCAGTTTTTACCAAGCCATACACAAAGCCAATGCAATTCCTGAATTCCATCTTCAGGGTTCAGACACAGAGCCAATTCAATGGAATGTCAATGCAATGTAAATGTCACATTCCAACTATGAAAAAGCATGAAAGATCAAATAGCATAATTATAAAAATTTCAAATCAGCAACAGTTTAACGGTTCAGTAGTTCATCAGTTCAAGAAACTGGAAATTTTTAAAGTTTCTTTATGAGTTTTCATGCCAAAGCCAAAGAGTGAAACAAAAAAACCTAGGAATGGAATCGAGTATGGATTATGATTTTGAAGAGATTGAGAGTGTCGGAGCCTTGAATAAATTTGGGAGATCGGAGAGATTGGAATCTGAGTGATTTACTAGATGAAGTAATTTGCTCTCACTGAATGGAATCGAGAGTGAATCGAAGAAATCTAGGATCAAGGACAAAGAGAGTTAGGGTCTGATCGAGAGATTGGAATTGAAGACGAAGACTGATTAGGGTTAAGAGTTTTTGATTGTGTCCAACACGAAGACTGAATGAATAGAGTGAATGTGTCAAATAAGTTGTCTGTTGTATAGATGGAGTGCAGTCGAGTGCAGCAAAACAATTTGACTCGTTTTTAAGGCCAGTCAAATGACGAAACCTGGTATGAAACTGGTATGGGTATTGCTGCGTTGGCTAAGCCTTTTTTACATGCACACTCAGTCCTTAATATGGAAACGGAGGCGTGTAGAGCTGGTTTACTTCTTGGTATTCACCAAGGCTGGACTGACATTGATATTGATATTGAAAGCGACTCTGAAATTCTGATTGCTGCTCTCAACAGTGAAGAGAAAAATTTCTCTTAGGTAAGTCGAGTTTTAGATGATTGTAAAGAGTATATGTGTGCTTTTCAATCAATTAGAGTTCGACATATTTACCGTGAAGCAAATGATGTAGCGGATAGACTTGCTCACCTTCCTAGTGGTTGTGATTTTGATGATTTGTGGTTAGATGAGATGCCTGCAATTATTCAGGATATTCTCTACGATGATCAATGTAATTGTTTCTATGTAGCTTGGGGTTCAGGTTGAAGGTCCCCCCCCCCCCCGGATGCAAAACCCTAATATTAATATAATAAATGGAACTGGTTTTTTTTTTTTGTTGAAATCTTAAGAGAATAAGAGACCGGGCTCTGACCATTTGGTATAATACTTTAGTCTGAATTTTACAAAAAGGGAGTGAAATTCATACTCCCCATTTTGCAATCTACACTCTATGTTTCCATTTTTTTTTTTGATCAAATAAGAACTTCATTAATAATGAACTCCATTAATAATAGTGAAATTCCCCATCTATGTTTCCATTTTGCAATCTACACTATGTTTCCATTTTAAGTGACTTAAATTTTTGTCTTAGTAATTTAGTTTCTCTTTTTATAAAAATCAAAAGAGGAAAAAATGAGTGTTGATTGTAAAATAGGGAGTGTGAATTTCACTCCCTTTACAAAAACTTGGAAAATTTTTAGAAGAATCGGACAATCTGATTCGGTCCGAGACATGCCGAGCCGGACTTTCGAGCAAAAATTTCCAGGCCTAGTTGAATTAATAACTGCATGACTGATACATTAGCTAGAAATGAATATTCTTATAAAGATAATCTAGTGCTGCTTTGTAGACCACTAGAAGTTGAAACGTCAACTATTACATAGGCTATTTAATTATTTGGATTGGGGTTATTTGGTCTTCCTTGTTTATATCCATTTTCTTTGTTATGCCGTTATGACAAGAGAGTTTCTATTGGGACCTCCTAATCTACTTACTAGACCTCCCTCATTTTTTAATTATTAAATGACTTATATGTCCTTATATAAAAAGACTGTTACAGACAACAAAATATTAAGAAAGTATATATTTTTGTTCTCTCTCCAAAGCTTTATAATAATAGAAACACAATTCACGTTACTTTTATTATTCATTTCCATTTTCAAATCTCATTTCTTTGTTCGTGAAAGCTTTTGAAGAAAAAAAAAATTCAAAATAAAATGCATTCAAAATTACTTGGTGAATTAACAAAACTATGATGCAATAGGAACAAAATTAAAAAAAGGTTTTTCTCATTAGTATAATAAGATCATGAAACGAGGGATAGAGAGCCATCATGTAAATTAAACCAAATAAGCCTGTGAAACGGCATATAAGATAAAGCTAAATAAAACGATAGAATGAGCAAATTTAATTTTGTAACCTAGCCAAAACGGTAGCAAATATGAAACATTAGGCTTGAAAACAATTATGGTAATATCTTTTTAATTAGTTACCAAGCTATGACTTTTTTTCAATAATTATTTCAGTTTTTCTTGTTTGGTAAACAAAATATTATGGGAGCACTGAAACTCATCTTTAATGCTCGGAACATTCCATTTATAAGTAAGGTTAAGTTTTTTTTTTTTTTTTTTTTGATCGGGTTAGTTGTTAGTAACTCACACACCCATGCAGTGGTATCCCAGCGCCAGGACACCTGCACCGACATTGCGGCGAAAGCCTGGCAAAGCCAGACTAATCCACTGCACCGCAGACGCACGAACCCAAAGGGTCCCTCAAATCTGCTGGCCACGGGATGGAGCTGGGATTCGAACGCTAGACCTGGGGGTTCCAGACTAGGCCATTCGACCAACACACCACACCACGTGGTTATAAGTAAGGTTAAGTTAGGTATCTGATAGAGGTTTATATAGCAAATTTTACTTTTTAAAAAGCAAGTAGGAGGTGTAAAGAGCATGTGAGGTCAAATGAGCAAATATGGAGGTCCTAATAGAAAAACTCTTATAACAACTCTGACGAGTCTTCATTTAAGTGCTTTTATTTTTTCTTTACCAATTTTTTTTTTTTTTTTTGAATAAAGGGGTTTGAAATCCAGCCTAACTAGGAGGCTCAGCCCCATGCCCGTTATTTATATTGATAAATAAGTGGTGTTGCATCGAGGGGGACCAAAAAATTCTTATTTTAGCCATTTGTAAAATTTTATAGTTAGGAATCTTATCTATGAACATTTTATCATGAGGTGCATAGTTGGAGAGGTTTAGACTTTAGAGTTTAGACCAAGGATCTAAATTTCGGTTTTGGTTTTGATTTCGGTACTTCAAATTTAAAGAAATTTCGGAGAAAATTTAGATTTCGGTGGAAATTTCGGTTAAAAATAAAGAAATCACATTAATTGCATATATAAAATAATAATTTTGAATGAAACTTTTACATAGACTAAACTAACATATAATAAACCTATTTACAATGTAACATCTCTAAAATTATACATTTATAATAGAATTGTGATATTTAATATGGATGAGTAATTAACTAGTACTGTAGTAAGTTGCTAAACTAGTGTTTTTATCTATGTGTAATTATAAATGTAATGTATATTGATAATGTGAATGTGATTTACTTTTTGTTTTTTATATATATTTTTTTATGACTGGAACTCAGTGAGAGACTTGGCCATCACCCATTTTTCACTAATAATTAGAAAATTACAACAGGGCGGGGCCCGGGAGGGGGGAGAGACGTAATATCAAAACCGCGTGAATGAAAATGAATAAGTACAACAAAATGAATATAAAAGCTACTACGATGTGGTTCGATCTAGCTGGTTGACATGCTTCCATTTAGTATCATACAATACTACTCTCAAGTACATAAATTTTGGGAAATGATTTTGGTACTTCATCACATGGATATTGTATGTGTATTGATCTCTTCCCACATGCAATCTATGCAATCTATATATCGAATATTGTGGAATTACCCAATATGGTGTTTCATTGTATGAAGCATACATCATTTGAGACGAAGCAAAAATGGAATCATGTTGTGGTTGGAACATTCAATTTTGTAGCAGATAAAAGCAAAAAGGTTTTTTGTTGTATTCAACTTGATTGAAAAAAAAAAATCATATTTTTTCTATGAAAGTATGAAGTTAAAAATTCATTGTCCGTGAGGTGACATACAAATTTTGGACAAAGTTTCTGTGTAAATTTTTAAATATATTTTATGTGTGTAAATATTTCAGAAATTAAGAATTTCGCGAAAATGTACAGAAAATTTCGTGAAATTTTGGGAAACTCCTAACGAAAATGGTATAACATATGAATTTCGTTTCGATATACTTCAAAATTACGGAAATTTCGATAATTTCGGTGAAAATTTGCGAAAATTTTGACAAAAATTTCCACAATTTCAGAGAAATTTGAATCCTTGGTTTAGACAGATGCTTCACGTAGTGTTCATGTGTTTCACGTAGTTTAATATTCATCACTCGACCATTCTTGAAGAGGTTCAGACGGATGCTTTTGTGGACATTCCAAACAAGATGATTGAGCAATGTGTGATCAAATACGCAATCAACTTGGTGATGTGATTGAACAAAGCACAACTTTGTACTAGCTTTAGAATTCAGATCTACCACCGCATCAAATATTTGTGTCGACTAAAGTTTTTTTTTTTTTTGATCAAATAAGAACTTCATTAATAATGAACTGCTTACAACGAGTTTTGGACGACATCTCTTACACAGAAATGGCCACTAGACTTCCCACTAGGAACTCTATATACTGACTCTAAACTGGCACTACAACTGTATGACAAAGACAAAAGCGCAGGAGCAGTAAATCCTTGACATCGCACCTCTCGTCCAGCCAGTAAGAACTCTAAAGCTAGACAACTCACTTGTGTCGACACTAACTCACCAACCAGAGTCCTCCTGACCAGCTTTTGATCGACCAAGCCAACACTCGTTGTGATCTAAACTCGACCAAAAGGATTGTCGGACGTTCAAACCTGGGACTAAAGAAATCCAACACCATCACCACCCTATTGTCGACACCATCCATCCTCCACTGCTCCAAAACGCCATCGCCTCCGACCCGATCCCATATAGGAAGGACCCACTAGAAGGCCAAGGGTGATGGTCTAGCCAGACTGTTTGCCACCGCTGCTGACCCAACTCCAGAACAGGAACGATCCCCGAGACCGCGACAGAGAAGATTGTCTCTGCCACACCGTTAGTAGTGTCATATTACCAACAAAAATAAAACCAAACCCTAAAACAATAGTAACAGCCAAACCCGCCACCCTGGCAAACCCGATCCACCATCGCACCACCACCAGCGGCGCCCCGTCCACCACGATCTCCACCTATCAACCAACCAAACCCAACTAACAAAACAACCTAAAAAATAAAAATAAAAAACATCCCATCTTGGACCCAGAGTGGAACCCCAGGCCCAGACCAGGCCCACCACGGAACAAGCCCAGAGAGGCTGCAACTCTTACTCCCAGCCCACGACCGCTTCTGCCCAAAAAAAAAAAAAAACCACTCGGCCTAAGGCAGGCCCACAACCGAAGTAAGTCAACGAGGGCCCAGATAGTGGATCCAGCCCAAACACGTTGCTGCACAGGAAGCACCACCGCTGCCTTCCTAGCTCCCAGACCGTCGCTCCGCAGCTGCTCTCGGACCCCGACCGCCGTCGAACAAACGCCTCAGACAGAGAACCAGCAACTGACATCCTCCACCACCACACCCCCAAAACTCGAGTGCCCAGATCCCTGATGACGAGAAGCACCAGAAATCGGACACCCGCTGTCTTCCTTCCCGAACCGACCGTCGTCCTCCCCCATCCCTGCTACAAGATCCGAGAGCCCAACCGACGCCATACAGCCGGACACCGCCTTCTGCCTCGCACCCCCTCCCCCCAATGCAGTCACCGCCATAAACCGAAATCCAAATAACTTGGACCCTCGCCGCCCCAAACTCCGATCATCAGACCAAATCCCAGACCCCACATCCCGTCCGACCGCACGCCGGCGAGGTCAGAGGCCTGGGCCAATGCCGTAGTGCAGCCGGACGAGAGCCAGAGAAGACGGCGACAAACTTTTGGCTAAACCTAGCGCGTGAAGCGCGTACTTTTACCAGACCGTGTCGACTAAAGTTATATTATAATAGTATATGTATTATTGGTACTATATATTTTTATAATATATTTTTAAAATACTAGCCGTAACCATCAACTATTTGTGTTGACTAAAGTTTATAATCTATAGTCTCTGACCATCAATAAGTTGACTGTTAGGTCATCATTGACTGTTGGAAAATTACGGCAGAAAAGGAGCTCGGAATGTCTCCTAATGCTGACTGTATCACTATAATCCCAAATTTGAGGAAACAGTTAACTATCAGACTTAAAAATTTAAGTTCTAAAATCTTGTTTAGAAAGAAAAACTATATCTCTCAAGCTGAAAACAACAAGCTGATCAACAGAAGCGGGAATGTAACAATAAGTAATTGACAGAAGTAGGAATGTAACAAAGGGAAGATAAGGTACATACAGTAAAGGAATTCTAGCACACAAAGAAAATCTAGACAATGCAGGAAGCTATTACCAAGTCATTATGGCCACCAATATTGGCATATCCTAAGGGCCAACACCACTCACCTCTAGTATTGTCTCTTATCTTTCTCTGGCGAATCCCAATGAAAAAATTATTCTTCCAGGGGAACCAGAATCAGATCGTGGTAGTTTTTTGTTTCGGTTTTTGGTAAATAAAAGTAAACCTCTGTGCTACAATAGTTAGCGAGGTTGACTAATAATGAACTTTGATATTATTCCCCTGTGGTTTAGTACTTTAGTAGTGTCACAGCCAAGTCTAAGCTAATAAGATGAAGATTTGGGAATGAGATTACTAGTGTAACACCCTAAAGAATATATAGTGAAGCTAGCGAACTGGTTTCTTCATACTAAGCAGAAGAATGAAGTCCATCACTGTCCCCCCCACCATGGCCAACAATAACAAAGACAGTAAGCTTCACATAGCCATGTTCCCATGGCTAGCCTTTGGCCACATGATCCCATATCTCGAACTCGCCAAGCTGATCGCCGGAAAAGACCACAAAATCTCATTCATCTCCACCCCACGAAACATTTATCGCCTCCCCCCTCTCCCGCCAAACCTCTCCACCCTAATCACCTTCGTGAAGCTTCCACTGCCTGAGAATCCGAACCTTCCAGAAGGTGCCGAGGCCACCGCGGACTTACACGAAGACCAAGTCCCGCATCTCAAGATAGCCTACGACTCTCTTCAAGAACCGATCACCCAATTCCTCAAGACTTCAAAACCGGATTGGCTACTCTTCGACTTCGCCCCTTACTGGGTACCGGAAATAGCCCAAACTCTCGGGATTCCGACGGCCTTCTTCAGCATTATGATCGCTGCCGTTTTGTCCTTCGTCGGGCCCACCTCGCAGGGAATACCTCCTGATGACCGTAAGTTACCGGAGGATTACGTAGTCCCCCCCCAAGTGGGTGCCATTTTCAGCTACCGTGTGCTCGAGGTTGTTTGAGGTGCTTCGGCTCTTTAAAGAAATAACCGGAGACGAAACAAACGTCTCGGTCGTGTATCGGTTCATGGAGACACTGCGAGGCTGCGACTTGATCGCTGTAAGAAGCTGTGCAGAGTTCGAACCGGAATGGTTGAGCCTTCTACAAGTCATACACAGAAAACCTGTTCTACCGGTTGGTGTACGCCGAAAGCCGACGACGAAAATGAAGCGTAGCTGTCAATAAAGGACTGGTGGACCGGCAGAGCAAAAACACGGTGGTTTACGTGGCTTTCGGAACGGAAGCAATGCCGAGTCAAGAGGAAGCAACGGAAATAGCCCTAGGTTTGGAGAAGTCAGGTTTGCCCTTCTTTTGGGTGCTGAGAACCAAACACGGCGAGGATGCACTGATGCAGTTAAGTTGCCGGAGAGTTTGGAGGAGAGAAATGAAGAGCGGGGAGTGGTGTGCCGGAGTTGGGCCCCACAGCTGAAGATACTGGATCACGACTCGGTGGGGGTGTTTCTGAGTCATTCGGGTTGGAGCTCGGTGGTGGAGGCGTTGACTTTTGGTAGACCGCTGGTGTTGTTACCCACGTCGAATGACCAGGGGTTGAATGCGAGGTATTTCGGGGAGAAGAAGGTCGGATATGAGTTGCCGAGGGACGAACAAGACTGGTCGTTTACGAGTGAGGCGGTGGCGGAGTCGCTGAGGATGGTGATGGAGAAGGAGGAGGGGAGGGTTTACAGGGACAAGGCCAAGGAGTTGAAGCCATTGTTTGGAGACAGGGAGAGGCAAAATGTGTACGTGGATAAGTTTTTGGAGTACCTTGCAACCCACAGAGGATGTAGAACGACATGAAGGGCACGTTATTGCATGATTCAAACCCATGCAATGGTCACGTACTTCTTTGGTCTCTTTTAATTCTGGGATTTCTATGTTTCTCTTTGGATTTGAACCTGTTTTTCACTATTGTTGTCTGAGATTTTGTTGTTGTTGTTAAATGTTAACTGTTAAGCAGATGAGTGTGGAAATGGTAATAATTGAGTTCATGGGATACTTCGTTCTTTCGTTCTTGGAATGTATGCCAAATTTTTGGAGATCAACGTACTGTTTCCCTTTTGCTTATACTTCTTTGATCGATATACGGTCTCATATCGATTATCGAGTCAAACACTTTACTTCTGTTGTTTTTGTGGTTTTGGCCCTGGGTATGTTTACTTCCCTAGTGTGGTGAAGAGGATACAAGTGAGAGTTTAGGCGCTCTATGGGAGAGTTCAAAAAACAAAATTCTAAAGCAAAACCTAGGGGTCATCATGGGCCAGGTTAGGGCTAGTCCTACTCTAAATTTTAAGGCTTAGGGTCGGGTCGAGCCGGGCCGGACGTAGTTAAAATCAACAAAATTTAGGGCCGGGTAGGGTCGGGCCGGGGCTTAAATATGCTAACATTTACCTGCCCGAAAGGCCCGAGCTGCTAGGGCTAAAAGGGTCAGGTCGGGCCGGCCTTTCGAATAGGGCCGAAATGGGCCGAAAAATGCCTTATTTTGTTTAACAAAAAGAAATACATTACTTTTTTTTTTCTCAACATGTGACTCAATGATTATATAGGTAATACAAAACTCATTATTTTTGTTGATCATATTTAATACACACACACACACACACATACATACATGCATTATTTTTGTTGATCATATTTAATACACACACACACACACATACATGCATATATATATATATATATATACGAAAATGTTCTGAAGAGGACGTCCGCAACCCAGAAAAAGTGCGGACGTCCCTCCTTTCTCCGCGATCAAGCTCCGACGGCGGCGCGCCTCTTGCCGGACGGAGGCTACATGCATCCCAGACCAGTTTGCAGTGAAGACGAAGGCCAAAGAGATCGAGGTCGGAGGTCTGGGCAGCGTGGTCGACTGGAAAGTGATTACCGGCGAGTCCACCCGACTGGAAAGTGGTCCGGGATGTTCAGAGGGTTCGTCCGGCAACCACAGCGCAGCCATCGCCGCCTTCTCGACGCCGAAGGAGGGACGTCCGCACTTTTTCTAGGTTGCGGACGTCCTCTTCAGAACGGTCCTCTATATATATATATATATATATTATAATTAACTTATAACATTTATAAATATTAGTTAACGTGGTTATATTCAATTAATTTTGTCTCTAAATCTCCCAAAATTAATTGTTATTTAACAATGAAAACAAAAATTAAAGAAAATAAAGCTTAGGAAATCAATTACAAAAAAAGAGATAAGTTGTATGTACGTTATAGAAAAAGAGAAGCATATTTAAAAAATAGAAAAAATAGAAAATTATTAGGGCTTAATTGGGCGGGCTTAAAGGGCCGGGCCGGGCTTCATTTGCATGGCTCATACCCTACCCTATTTGAGAAAGGGTCGGGCCAGCCCTTCCTAATGCAAGAGCTGGGCGGGCTTGGGTCGGGTTTAGGGCCAAAGGGCCAAATGATGACTCCTAGCAAAACCAATGTATACAAGATAAAACAGAGCCAATAAATCAAAGGTTGAGACGTACGGTCGGTATCTTGTTGCGGGTAGGATAGGAATCCTTTTTATTAATTTAATAATGTTTGGATTTCGATTTTTGTGATGATCGAGTCCTTGGTAGAGTCTGAAGAAAATTTTCATCGTTTAAAGTTGTGTTACCCTTATCATACTAAAAATTAACAAATAGATATCATACTGAACACTCCGACTATGCCCAATGAGTTCAACATTTTTCAACTCACTCCAACATAACTTAGTTTTTTTTTTTGGGAATGCCAACATAACTTAGTTTGAACATTATGTCTTGAATTGCCTCATTTATGATGAGGGTCGTGTCTTTATATAATGGTGATGGATGCCCTATTATACAAGTGGGCTAGCTATGGAGTACTTATTACAAGTATGTCATCACATCTAGTCATACGGTGAAGAGCTCTTCACAGTTGTATAGCTTCTTTATTAATTTGGTATTGTCATAAATATTCCATCTTAGACCACGTGATCAATATCGAATATCTATAGAGCCGGTAGTAACAAATATGAAATCATTTTCTCGGAGCTTTCAAAGTGGGGTTTACCTTATTGCACTGGGTGATGCCTCAAGAGATTATGTACCATGTGGTACCATTTTGATTTGGTCCTTTACGGGATCTCACCCTATCCTTTCATCGGGGTTATCCGGTTGTTTATCTGGTTACTTTGTTCTTAGCAGATTTGGATTGATGTGGTGGAGATGTTTGTATTGCTCTTTGGAAATTGTATGGCTGGGTACTTCAAATTTGGTATGGGTCTCTCTCTTGCGCCTTTGATATGGTTGGATTTGGTTGCTAGTTTCTTTGCGGTGGTTCGGTTGCTTCGTTCTTCTTGTTAAAGGTTGCAGCTTGTTAGTTGTTGTTGTTTGTTTTGTTCTTCATTTGGGTCTTTTTTGCCCTTTATGTTGCTTGTTGTTTCTCTTTGGGAGGCTTTTGGGCCTCTGTGTAACAATTTTTGTTTCAATAAAAACTCTTGATGCTGAACTGGCCAAAAGAATAAAAAAAAAACAAATATGAAATAATTTCTTCACTCACAGTAGCTTTTATAAGAGTTTGGGCTTTTGCATCAGTTACCAATTAGTTTTGAATGCTTTTTCATGATACTGGAACATATGTCTAAAGCCCTCAATATCATTTTGGGTCAACTATTCTACCGTGGTAAACTATGTTAATACTATTTTATAAGCTCATTGGCATTTATCTCTCCTTAAGCATCCCTTGTTGATCTGGTGGCAATAAGGGACTGTTCAAGTTGTACAAGAAGGTTAAAGGTTTTATATCTTTTTATTCTGGGTTTTAACTATTTTTGGCATTTTTAAACACAACCTTAGGCGGGTACATTATTATTTATTTATTTATTTATTTATTTTTTAAACCCTTAGTCACCCCACCCTTACATATGTCAGTGAGAATCGACCTCATAATATTTACAATGTTAGAATTATAACTTACCTTGGGCGAAACCAAGGGGGTTCTAACTAACAGCTGAGTCCTCTCCGAACCGCAGGAGATAGTTGCCCATCATACGGCTCACCAACTTCACTTGCCTCTATGGGAGGCTCGCTCCGGGCGGGTTCGGATCACTTACAATACACGGCTCTACGAGGTTAGGAACGTTTTCAATATGATTCTTTTCCCGTATTTGTTCTATGAGGAATGCGAGTCTGTTTTGTCCACTTTCTCCATCCCCCTCTATCAAAAAAAGGAGGGCGAGCGCTTTTGCTTAAAAAAAAGATAAGGATCCGCCTCTTCGCTCTATTGAAACCCCTATCTAAATTCACAATAGTAAGACAGGTCGACCGCGGGGGAGAATTGAGTAGATATTTCTCCTATTACAGGAATAGCATCAGGCACGCCCGTTACAATTTTTACTGCCCAATAACCAATTTGGTCCCAGGGTAAGGAATAACCAGTTACACCAAAAGATGCGGTTAATACACCCAAAACCACACCTGTAACCCAAGTCAATTCACGAGGTTTTTTAAAACCACCAGTGAGATACACACGAAATACGTGCAGAATCATCATTAGGACCATCATACTTGCCGACCATCGATGAACTGATCGGATTAACCCTTCATATTCCGTATCCCACTGCTTCTTTGCTTGCTTTTCTTGATCAAGCATGGTTCCTAACCTCATAAAAATCAGAGTACGGCATATCCGACTATCCGGCAACACGCGGCAGGATTGACTGGCTAGCTCGTGCAATCAAGGAAAAATTCCTGTTTCTCTTTGCTTTTGGGGTTGCTTTGCTTCCTCGTTAATACGTTGTAATTGGATAAGTTATTAGGAATATGACGGAACGAAAGACCAAGGAAAGAAAGAAGAATGCACCAAAATGCAGGTGCTGCACCAAACGCAGGTGGTTGTTTCTTGTTGTAAGTGAATGCAATGAAAAGACCCGGAAATAACGAAGGAAAGTACCCTCCCCCTTATCCACTTTGGTAATTTGATTTTACAGGGAATTGAAATGGGATTTGCTCTAATTGTGGCTGTACTTGGTGCAAAAGATCATGTACCAAATATGGTTTTCAAATTGACTTAGAAGTTAGAACGCAAGGATGCATTGATGATGATGAAATATTTGGTCACAGTGGAGATGTAGGATCATTTATAGCCCATATGGAATCGTACTTCAAGCCAAATTAGACACTTAGGGGGGTGTATTGTATTTGGATTTGTGCAGACTTTTTTTAAATGACAGACTTTTTGAAAAGTCCACAGACTCTTTAAAAAGTTGATAGACTGTTATGGATTTCTTAAAACCATTGATTTTAGCAACAGACTTTTATTGATTCATGAAAATATATATACTTTATTATGAATGACTTCTACAGATTTCCTAGGATGTACAAAAAAAAAAAAAAAAAAAAAACAAATGCAGCCCAAACACAAAACAAAATAATAACTTGTTGTCTCTTCAATGCTCCAGTGTCTTCTAATAGAAATTGACTCAAATAAATGATTGTTATGTCTATCAAGTTTGTTCTCATTCCTAATCTCCCAACAACATAAATATACAATATAGATCACTTGATGTTTATGGTTAATTATTCTCATCAATTTTGTTTTTGCCGATTAACATATATTGTAGCAATATTGGTCAATGTCTTGATCTATAATCAATCAATTGGAATTCAATTGTTCAACCTTTTTTTGAACCATAATATAATTCAAATTAATTAGAATAATTAATTAATAAGATAAAATTTAGTATGGTTCAAGGTCTTAGGGTTAGACCACAATATTTGAGTTTTAGGGTTTTATAAATCATTTTTATTGCTATTAGGGTAAAAAGTATCACAATTGAAAAAAAAAAAAAAAATCACATTCAACAACTACAATGAACATGTTGGGTATCAAAAAAGGTTGATATCATAAAAGATTAGAGAAAAGACAAAAAATTAAGAAAGAGAGATGATGAAGGACAAACTTCTTCGTGCGTAGAGAGAAGAACTTTGATAGACCTTTTTTTTTTTTTTTTTTTTTTTTGAAGAGGAAACTTTGATAGACTTTTTGAAATCTTTGGTCTAGAGGCTAGAAAATTATAGGGGGGTGTATTGTATATGGAATTAGTGGAACTTTTAAAGAAATCTATGGAATTTAAAAATCTGGGTGTATTCAATATAGACTTTTAACCGTCCATGAAAGTCTTGAGGTATTCAATTAGGATTTTTAAAGACTTCATGAATTCCACCAAAATCTAGGGGTATTCTGTCACGCCCCGAATTTTGAATAACAAATTCAAATCCGAAACATGAATTAAACAACTTAAACAAATAAACGTTCTGAATTTTTTTTTCAGAAACAACCTTGCCACTCACGCTCAAATTCAAAACTCGAAGACCTCGAGTTAATTATTACAACTCACTCGTACAAAGTAAATTGTAAAGCTCTAATGAGCATAACAAACCTCACAACTGAAAATCAGAGTATTACAAAGCAGCTACTCTACACGGTTCGATCACCTTCCTGAATTCTCCAGTCCTGTAGGATTATCCGCTACACCGTTTGAATAGTGTACCGGGATTGCAACAACACAAAACCCGGTAAGCTTTTGACAGCCAGTATGAGTAAAAGAAAGAATGGTTGATTTATTATAACACAGTACTTTTAACTCAAGTAACAACCAACAATTTCAACATCCACAAAGAAAACCACAATCTCGATAATCGATCACCAAAATCATTAACTCCAAATCATTTGAAATCACACACAAAGAAATCAAATGAATCACTCATCTCTACTCTTAACAAGATGTCTTTATCCCCACAATACGGAATAATATTTCTCAACTTTCTACAAGTCTCATCCATCACTGCACTTCCCAATTAAACTAATAAGAACATTAATCATGCATAGAAAATTAATTCAGGAAATAACCAACACGCATAAAATCAGAAGTCATAGTAATCCCTGCATATAATTTAGTTCAGGAGATTACATTAAAATCAAACAATAAAATGAAAACGAGAAATAAACGGGAAATCGAACCATAGAAATGATCAAGGAAATAAATAGAGATAATAAACAATATAACCAAAAAAGAAGAAAAGAGAAAAAGAATAGAAATTTAAACAAAAGAATTAACAAGGAAATTAATTAAAAACATCATCAACTCACACTAATAAATCCATCCAAAACTCAACACCTTTTACCAAAAGGACTCTTACAAGTCACATCGTGACAAAATCATAGGAAATGTTAACCTAACAAATCATTATGAAAATCCGGTCCAACCTGGACACGTTGGCAGACAGACTAGAGCTCTAACTGATCGAAATCACTAACCGGGCCAAAGGCGTAATTACGATATATTGCCTGAGGATGCAACCTGCAAACCCCGGATCTTTAGGCCAACCTGACCCTTAGATCAAAACATTTAAGCGAGTCGCACTGGACCCAAAATGTTAAAACAAATCAAACGGAGAAATCACAACCTGTGACTCTCAAATCCTCAGACCACCGGTCGTCAGATTAAAACATTTAAAATGGTCATACCGGACCTGAAAATGTTTCCCAACCCAAAAGGAGAAATCACAACCTGCAACTCCCCAAATCCTCAAAGACTTTTCAAAACAATAGAAATACCATTTCCCACGACATATTGTTTCCCGAAAAGTCATACCCAAAAACAATATATGAACTCACTCACAAATATTGTTTGCATCACAACAATTCTACCAATACATATATGTTTCCGACATATGTAAATATTCAATTCAATAATCCACATACCACAATGCCACACCATCCATATATATATTCCACATAAATATATATATACGTAATTATCCGCTCAGGGATAATCACTAATACCAACTATAGTCCACACAATAAAATCGTGAAATTCATTTTTATAGTTTAAATACATTTTACTTACCTATGGACCGTAGTTGATCAAGCCCATATGATTTAAAACAAATATTTATTTCATAAATATTTTCACACAATTACGACAAAATAAAGTAATTAAATTTATTCGGTTCGTAATATGAACCACGTGAGGTTTACTCACCTCTGATCCAGCTGCGTCTTCTTAACAGCTCAATTAACAATCTCACGAATCGTCCGCCAAATAAATCCATCGATTACCTAATCCAATAATGATCTTAACTTAGCCAACAACTCAAAAGCACACATATACGGGAATCTGACGGTCGGATTCTAACTTATATAAAGGGCTAAATACTGGTTACTACCTCATACTTTAGGTTCAAAATCAATTCAGTCCCTGGACTTTTAATTTAATCAAAAACACCCCTGGCACTCTTATTTTTAATCAAATTGATCATTCTGTTAATAGTCTGTTAATTGGAGGCGTTAGCTTGCTGACGTAGCATGCTAACTCAGCTTCTGTGGGGCCCACATACAAGCAAAAATTCCCAAATTAGCCTCCACACTCCATCTTCTCCACGCTCTCGGACCTGTTCTCATACCTTCAAAACCAGTCAAAAGCAAAAGCAGTCAACTCAACTGATCATGAAGTTCATACGGCGAAATCTACTATGGATGGGGAGGTCTCCTCGTTGGTCACCGTAGCGACGAGATAGAAGGAGGAGAGATGATTCAGCGAAGAAGATGGGTGCCCAAAGAAAATTATGGGTATCCAAAGTGACGGCATGTGGGGCGTTTCCAGGCATCGCCGGGCGCCGTGGAAGTTGCCGGTGGCTCGACAGAGGCTGGTGAGCAGGATGGTGGTGGACGTGAGGCACGAATGTGCTTGTAGAACAGTGGTGGAGGAGAGAGAAAATCTCAAATCTACTTTCTCTCTCCTCTGAGTTTCCTGTAACTTGAAACCCAAAACCTAGAGATGGTGTGATTCTGATGTGAAGGAGATGAAAATTCCCCCTTCCCCGGGCGATTTTCACCCAATTAGCTTTCTGGAGATTTTTTTGATTTTCATCAAACTTTGAAGGAAGAGAGTAAGATTTCCCAATTTGGGAATTAGGTTTGAGTTCGTAAGGCACATTGTCCACATTTTCCTCGCCTCGGTCGTCATATTCCACTGGGTTCTCATCCTCGTTCCCATCCTGATATCAACAGGTCATTAATTTTGATCCACGTTCCATCACCGTCATAGTATGATCCATATGGATCAATCACCATTACCTCAAGCTTTGTAGCAATTTTAAGAATGCAAATGGCCAACTCTATCTCGAACCACATACCTTGGAACCCCTGCGTCTTTATTTTTCTCAAATGATTATGTGAGAATGTAGATAGATTCCTCATCTCTCCGTGATAGTCTGCAGCTTGTGTTGTTAGTATACAAGTTCTTCCAAAAGAGGTGCAACCTTGAGAATATTTACAACACTCCCAAGGTCAAAGTTTCTCAGGAGGAGTTCCAAGTTCGCTTTCTTGAGGTTTCTAAATGTCGGAGAAGCTTGGGGTATATTTTCCAGAAGCCTGATATCCCAATCTAGAGCTTCAAGCACAGGACACAACGTGAAATGGTTTAACACATGAGGTACTGGGTGAAATCAGGGAGAGAGAGCCAAGGCTAATTTGGGAATTTTTGCTTGCATGTGGGCCCCACAAAGCTGAGTTGGCATGCTACATCAGCAAGTTAACACCTCCAATTAACAGACTATTAACAGAATGATCAATTTGATGAAAAATAAAAATGCCAGGGGTGTTTTTGATTAAATTAAAAGTTCAGGGACTGAATTGATTTTGAACCTAAAGTACAAGGTAGTAACCGGTATTTAGCCCTTATATAAAAATCCGACGGATGGATTCTCACAAATCGCCTCCCGAATCACCATTTCTCAATTATACGAAGATCCAACGGTCGGATCTTCGTCCGTGACCACACAAAGTCATCGGGACAGTCATACAATCAACATATCAAATCTACAATTCCATCAGACGGTCTGATCTTCACAGATCACAAATCGAACGATCGAAATCGATCGAAACTTAAAAATTCATAACTTAATCATACGATATCCAAAAATTACGTGTAATATACCAAAATGATCGTATTGAAATATAGAATCTGAAAATGTACAGAAACCATATTTTTGATCCCCGGAGGTGGCCGGAAAGGGCCGCCGGAGTTAGTGGCAGAGCCGCCGCCGACCACCGCCAATGGTGTCGGGGCCGGGCTGCTCTTCTTCCTCTCATCATGCTTAACAATTTTCATAACTACCATGTAAGCTGAAAATGACCGGAAGTGGTTGAAATTACCTAAAACAGTCGAGGTGGCCGGAATTTTTCCAGAAACCGGCGAGAATTTGTAGAAACTGGCGAAGCTCCGATCAACGTAAAAATGTCCTCCTTTCGCTTCGATTCCTTCAGGAGACTTGTTCAGAACTTAAAGACGAACTCACTGGTTCAAGAATCACTCAAAACGAAGCTCTACAGCTCGAGATATCTTGATCGAAAGCGTCGGTGGCCGGAAAATTTCCAGAATCCGGCGAGCTTGAATTCCGACGTAAAAACTTCAATTTCTCGCTTCGATCCCTTCATGAAAGTTGTTCAGAACTTTAATCTGAGTTCACCAGCTCAATAATCACAAGACATGATGGTCTGTAGCTCGAGATATACGGATCAAAAGGTGATTTTCGATCTAAATCGAGGCGAGCTCCGACGAACGTGAATCCGGTCACTCCAGGTGCGATCCTTCTGGGATGATGATTAGCAGGTTGGGGCGAGTTCAGGGAGCTAAGGATCGTGAGTTTTGGTGGCCGGAGCTAGGAGAAAACCGGCGTTGACTAAAATCGAACTCAAATCGAAACAAGCTTGCCGCCGCCGCTACAGGCCGCGCCGCCGTGAAAGGTTGCCACAGACGGCTTCAGAGGAGTGAGGCGAAGCTGATGGACGTGGTTGCTCGTCCAGAGGTGGCCGGAATTGGAAGATAGACGCCGGCGAAGGATTGCCCAGTTTCCGTCGGTTTCGGACGCGTGAGGAAGAGAGAGAATAATTGGAAACGTAATGTATTTTTGGAAAATTAACAAAAATGGAAGCTTTTATATTAAACTGGAAACTTTTTCAAAAAAACATAACTAATTCATACGAGCTCCGATTTTTGCGTTCCATATATGCACGCGATCGTATCGACGAGTTCTACAACTTCCATGAAGGAAGTTTTCCCAAATTTGGTACGTATAAAAAGTCGATTTTTGAGACGCCCCTAAATACGTACGATTTCGAAATAAAATCGTTCAAACTAATTCCACCACTTCTCCAAGCCTTGTACTCGCTCCCACTATCGTGAAATCATTTCTAAAAAACCACGGAATTTAATTTGGATTTTTCGGGGTATTACAATCTACCCTCCTTAAAGAAATTTCGTCCCGAAATTTAAGCGTAAGTCAATTCCTCTCAATTAAGGTTGACCTAATCATCGAATCTCTATCATTCCCAAAGTTGTAGTAATCTACAAAGCCACAGCCCTTTGTATAAAAATACATTCCTATGGCCACTAAATCCTTTCGTCGCGATGTAAATTCACAAAACAACTGCTCAACCTCACTCCACATCAATTACACAAAATCATCACATGGATCTTCACATAGATCATCACATAGATCTTCACATAGATCATCATCCTGTACTGGCATACAAGCACAGTAAACATTCCCACAATGCGTTTCTCTACTCAATTAGCATTACGGTAAATCTCTATAGTAAAACTTAAGCATGCACTATTCTACACAACAATAGAGATGCATCACTCAAAACAAATCATCCCCAAAAGTACGCCAATAAAATATGTCACCCAGTGATGATGACTTGGGCTTGCTCAATCCTTGGGCTAAGCATTAGGGCTGGCCAATTGGGCCGAAGAAACCGAACCATTCACATTTCGAACCGGCCCGAACCAATTTGGGTTTAACATTTGGGCCTACCATTCGGGCCGAACAATTGGGCTTACTATTTGGGCCTACCAATCGGCCGAACAATTGGGCTTACCATTTGGGCCTACCAATCGGCCCACCGACTTCCAGCTCGGCTACGGTATGAAATTGTACATACCGTAGGTATACCGTATATATGTATGCATACCGTACATACCGTATATACGTATGCATATCGTACAACTGTATATACGTATGCATACCGTACAGACCATATATACGTATGTATACCGTACATACCGTATATACGTCCGTATATCAAGCATATACGGGATCCAAAAATATTTGTAAGAGGTAAGGTTCGAACTCCCGACCTCGAACACGAAGGTTTTGCTCCCAACCACTGAAGCAAGAGCTGCCTTCATTAATATATGCTCACGTGTTATATTTATTATGTCATAAGCGACATAAATAAAATAACGGGGGAGGCAAGGTTCGAAACCTTAACCTGCTGCACGAAACCTTTGTCCCCAACCACTGGAGCACAAGCTGTGCTTAATATAATGTGTACAAATTTTATACTTATTATGTCATAAACGAACATAATAAAAATAAACGAGAGGCGAGGTTCGAACCTCAGACCTCTTGTACACGAACTTTACACTCAACCACTCGAGCACGGCTGCTCACGTTATTATCCATACCAATCCTTTTATTTAAACCAACTGTTTCAACTGTTTCAACAATTCGGCCCAAAACATCCAAAACTGTTTCAGAAACTCGGCCCATCATGTCCAAAACTGTTTCTGAACCTCGGCCCATCAGGCCTCCACCCACAGCTACAGTGATGCCTTGATCCGAGACAGGCCCAAGTACGGCCCACTTGTGTCACGGCTTATCCCTTCCGTGATTTACGGCAGTCAAATCTGCTTTCGGCTACAGCTGTCTGCCACAGCGCCTCGAGATTCCCTCGGTCCCCTTACACGCTCTCCACGCGCCAACAACTTTTCCGGGTTTCAGGGCGACTTTAATCCAACGCGTAGAATGAATCACAGGAATCGTCCATCCAACGGTGGAGATCTGCTCACCTCGCTCTATAAATAGGTGCATTCTGAGGGCGCAACTGTTCACTCCAAAGGAACGAAAATCTCTCCTGAGTTCCAGCCCCTCTCTCCCAACTCTTCAGCTTTCCTCTTCTTTCAAAACTCAAAACATTTCTTCTTCGATTCAATCCTTCTCTTCTGATCTTCTCTCCCATCTAGTTGATTCAATCCCATCTTTCCTCTGAACTTTCAGATCTCCAACCCACCATCATCATCCTTAATCCCTTTAACAACAACTCCTTCAAACACTCGACAACTTTACTCTTCGATCTTCACATCCCCTCAACCCATCACCATGGAACCACGAACTCTGCAACTGATGGAGCTACAAACCCAGCAACAAATCGAGGATGGAGGAAACAACCAAGCAGCCGGGAGTAGTGCCAACACAGATTTCTGGCGAAGCCGTGCCAGGTGGGTTTCTACTCCAGATCAAATAAGGATCCTCAAGGATCTTTACTACGACAAGGGAGTTAAGACCCCAACTACAGAGCATATTCACGAGATCTGTCTCCAGCTGCAACAGTATGGACAGGTTGAGGGCAAGAACATTTATTTTTGGTTCCAGAATGTCAGGGCTCGAGAGAAGCAGATGAAGAGGTGCAATCAGGCTGCTCAAGTGCCCATGGGAACTAGTTCTCCTGGTACTGGTGGATCCATTGATCTCAATTTTGGGTCCACTGGTTCTACTGGTGCTAGTGGATCCATCGACATCAATTTTGGGCCAGCTGGTGGATCCATTGACATCAATTTTGGGTCCACTAGTTCTACTGGTGCTGGTGGATCCATTGATCTCAATTTTGGTTCCACTGCTTCTACTGGTAATGAAGGATTTATTTACTTAAAATTTGTTTCATAATCTTCCTCACCCTTCAATACTAATACCAGTACAACTCTTTTGGCACAACAGGAGGACAATCTTCCATGGAACAACGAGGAGGAGTTCGCCAGGAGTTTGAAACTCTTCCTCTGTTCCCCGTGCACGGCGAGGACGTCTATGGTAACCCGAAGACTACTTCCGAGGAAGGTAGCGCATATGATTACTATTTCGGTGGCTCAGGCGGTTACAACAGTGAATCTCCAGTTTCTCTTGAGCTCAGCCTCAACCCATCCGGAGCTACTGATTAGGCTTAGTATAGCGTAGTTCCAATTTCCTTTTTGTAATATTAAATCAATAAGATGGTGTGCATGTTTTCTTTTCTTTTTGTTTAACCAACAACAACACCAAGGATCAACCTTGGTCACCCAATACTATTTTCAAAACCATTGACAACTCTGCTGCACACATCAATCATAATGATTTATCACAAACAATCAATTAAGTTGCACAGAGGTCTAGCTAGCATCCTTAGAGTCAAACCAAACACAAAACAATTTCATCGCTAGAGTCTGGGATTAATAAAGCTAAACACATCCTGAGTTAGCTAGGAAAAACCCACATCTTTAGAGTTACTCTTACTATTCTTATAAAATCTCAACCATTTCCTCTATTAATTGCTCCCTCAAACTTACCACAATTCAACCTTAAGATTTCACGATTCAGAATCCGAATCAAACTCCATATCGCATAGTAATTCACTTGAACCACTATGGATACCCAACCATGTCACTAAAATCGATACCCAAAATTGCACTTAACCATTTCTCCTAAAATCCATAACCACATAAACACACTCTCGTCAAATATCATTTACAGAGAGTTGATTCTAAATCTCTCCACTAATTACCGACCAAGATCAACTCCACATGAGTCAAGAATCTATTCAAAAACATTAGTATATCCAATTTAAAAAGGCAAAATTACTATCGATTAATACTCGTATCCACATTCAGACGAGCATAGGTCCACACCTTGCCTTCAACCAAACACTTCAACAATCAAAAGAACCTCATTTCCATAAAACAATTCTCACTGACTCAACAGAGTTAAATCCGAAGGTTTCCATTCCTTAAAGATTATAACTCGCGGCAACTGAACTCATTCTAATACGAACTTCCAAAACAACTTTAAGGTTCAATGTACTACCCCTTTCGAATATCCATCACCTAAGAAGGATAGTATGCTTGGCTAATACACGTATAGCACTTAAAACACGGCATGAGTCAAATACAAGTCCATATTAGCCAAGTCAATACTACAGGGAAGGTATTCACGTTCCTAAAACGACCTAGCGGCCTAAACAACTCCCAACACTCACGCATACCCAATGACTTAGCCAATACCGAAGAGCACACGATGGGGATCCGCTGCAGACGGGCCATCACTCGGAAAGTATTGACACATCACCAAATATGCACCTTACGCTCTGATACCAAACTGTCACGCCCCGAATTTTGAATAACAAATTCAAATCCGAAACATGAATTAAACAACTTAAACAAATAAACGTTCTGAATTTTTTTTTCAGAAACAACCTCGCCACTCACGCTCAAATTCAGAACTCGAAGACCTCGAGTTAATTATTACAACTCACTCGTACAAAGTAAATTGTAAAGCTCTAATGAGCATAACAAACCTCACAACTGAAAATCAGAGTATTACAAAGCAGCTACTCTACACGGTTCGATCACCTTCCTGAATTCTCCAGTCCTGTAGGATTATCCGCTACACCGTTTGAATAGTGTACCGGGATTGCAACAACACAAAACCCGGTAAGCTTTTGACAGCCAGTATGAGTAAAAGAAAGAATGGTTGATTTATTATAACACAGTACTTTTAACTCAAGTAACAACCAACAATTTCAACATCCACAAAGAAAACCACAATCTCGATAATCGATCACCAAAATCATTAACTCCAAATCATTTGAAATCACACACAAAGAAATCAAATGAATCACTCATCTCTACTCTTAACAAGATGTCTTTATCCCCACAATACGGAATAATATTTCTCAACTTTCTACAAGTCTCATCCATCACTGCACTTCCCAATTAAACTAATAAGAACATTAATCATGCATAGAAAATTAATTCAGGAAATAACCAACACGCATAAAATCAGAAGTCATAGTAATCCCTGCATATAATTTAGTTCAGGAGATTACATTAAAATCAAACAATAAAATGAAAACGAGAAATAAACGGGAAATCGAACCATAGAAATGATCAAGGAAATAAATAGAGATAATAAACAATATAACCAAAAAAGAAGAAAAGAGAAAAAGAATAGAAATTTAAACAAAAGAATTAACAAGGAAATTAATTAAAAACATCATCAACTCACACTAATAAATCCATCCAAAACTCAACACCTTTTACCAAAAGGACTCTTACAAGTCACATCGTGACAAAATCATAGGAAATGTTAACCTAACAAATCATTATGAAAATCCGGTCCAACCTGGACACGTTGGCAGACAGACTAGAGCTCTAACTGATCGAAATCACTAACCGGGCCAAAGGCGTAATTACGATATATTGCCTGAGGATGCAACCTGCAAACCCCGGATCTTTAGGCCAACCTGACCCTTAGATCAAAACATTTAAGCGAGTCGCACTGGACCCAAAATGTTAAAACAAATCAAACGGAGAAATCACAACCTGTGACTCTCAAATCCTCAGACCACCGGTCGTCAGATTAAAACATTTAAAATGGTCATACCGGACCTGAAAATGTTTCCCAACCCAAAAGGAGAAATCACAACCTGCAACTCCCCAAATCCTCAAACACTTTTCAAAACAATAGAAATACCATTTCCCACGACATATTGTTTCCCGAAAAGTCATACCCAAAAACAATATATGAACTCACTCACAAATATTGTTTGCATCACAACAATTCTACCAATACATATATGTTTCCGACATATGTAAATATTCAATTCAATAATCCACATACCACAATGCCACACCATCCATATATATATTCCACATAAATATATATATACGTAATTATCCGCTCAGGGATAATCACTAATACCAACTATAGTCCACACAATAAAATCGTGAAATTCATTTTTATAGTTTAAATACATTTTACTTACCTATGGACCGTAGTTGATCAAGCCCATATGATTTAAAACAAATATTTATTTCATAAATATTTTCACACAATTACGACAAAATAAAGTAATTAAATTTATTCGGTTCGTAATATGAACCACGTGAGGTTTACTCACCTCTGATCCAGCTGCGTCTTCTTAACAGTTCAATTAACAATCTCACGAATCGTCCGCCAAATAAATCCATCGATTACCTAATCCAATAATGATCTTAACTTAGCCAACAACTCAAAAGCACACATATACGGGAATCTGACGGTCGGATTCTAACTTATATAAAGGGCTAAATACTGGTTACTACCTCATACTTTAGGTTCAAAATCAATTCAGTCCCTGGACTTTTAATTTAATCAAAAACACCCCTGGCACTCTTATTTTTAATCAAATTGATCATTCTGTTAATAGTCTGTTAATTGGAGGCGTTAGCTTGCTGACGTAGCATGCTAACTCAGCTTCTGTGGGGCCCACATACAAGCAAAAATTCCCAAATTAGCCTCCACACTCCATCTTCTCCACGCTCTCGGACCTGTTCTCATACCTTCAAAACCAGTCAAAAGCAAAAGCAGTCAACTCAACTGATCATGAAGTTCATACGGCGAAATCTACTATGGATGGGGAGGTCTCCTCGTTGGTCACCGTAGCGACGAGATAGAAGGAGGAGAGATGATTCAGCGAAGAAGATGGGTGCCCAAAGAAAATTATGGGTATCCAAAGTGACGGCATGTGGGGCGTTTCCAGGCATCGCCGGGCGCCGTGGAAGTTGCCGGTGGCTCGACAGAGGCTGGTGAGCAGGATGGTGGTGGACGTGAGGCACGAATGTGCTTGTAGAACAGTGGTGGAGGAGAGAGAAAATCTCAAATCTACTTTCTCTCTCCTCTGAGTTTCCTGTAACTTGAAACCCAAAACCTAGAGATGGTGTGATTCTGATGTGAAGGAGATGAAAATTCCCCCTTCCCCGGGCGATTTTCACCCAATTAGCTTTCTGGAGATTTTTTTGATTTTCATCAAACTTTGAAGGAAGAGAGTAAGATTTCCCAATTTGGGAATTAGGTTTGAGTTCGTAAGGCACATTGTCCACATTTTCCTCGCCTCGGTCGTCATATTCCACTGGGTTCTCATCCTCGTTCCCATCCTGATATCAACAGGTCATTAATTTTGATCCACGTTCCATCACCGTCATAGTATGATCCATATGGATCAATCACCATTACCTCAAGCTTTGTAGCAATTTTAAGAATGCAAATGGCCAACTCTATCTCGAACCACATACCTTGGAACCCCTGCGTCTTTATTTTTCTCAAATGATTATGTGAGAATGTAGATAGATTCCTCATCTCTCCGTGATAGTCTGCAGCTTGTGTTGTTAGTATACAAGTTCTTCCAAAAGAGGTGCAACCTTGAGAATATTTACAACACTCCCAAGGTCAAAGTTTCTCAGGAGGAGTTCCAAGTTCGCTTTCTTGAGGTTTCTAAATGTCGGAGAAGCTTGGGGTATATTTTCCAGAAGCCTGATATCCCAATCTAGAGCTTCAAGCACAGGACACAACGTGAAATGGTTTAACACATGAGGTACTGGGTGAAATCAGGGAGAGAGAGCCAAGGCTAATTTGGGAATTTTTGCTTGCATGTGGGCCCCACAAAGCTGAGTTGGCATGCTACATCAGCAAGTTAACACCTCCAATTAACAGACTATTAACAGAATGATCAATTTGATGAAAAATAAAAATGCCAGGGGTGTTTTTGATTAAATTAAAAGTTCAGGGACTGAATTGATTTTGAACCTAAAGTACAAGGTAGTAACCGGTATTTAGCCCTTATATAAAAATCCGACGGATGGATTCTCACAAATCGCCTCCCGAATCACCATTTCTCAATTATACGAAGATCCAACGGTCGGATCTTCGTCCGTGACCACACAAAGTCATCGGGACAGTCATACGATCAACATATCAAATCTACAATTCCATCAGACGGTCTGATCTTCACAGATCACAAATCGAACGATCGAAATCGATCGAAACTTAAAAATTCATAACTTAATCATACGATATCCAAAAATTACGTGTAATATACCAAAATGATCGTATTGAAATATAGAATCTGAAAATGTACAGAAACCATATTTTTGATCCCCGGAGGTGGCCGGAAAGGGCCGCCGGAGTTAGTGGCAGAGCCGCCGCCGACCACCGCCAATGGTGTCGGGGCCGGGCTGCTCTTCTTCCTCTCATCATGCTTAACAATTTTCATAACTACCATGTAAGCTGAAAATGACCGGAAGTGGTTGAAATTACCTAAAACAGTCGAGGTGGCCGGAATTTTTCCAGAAACCGGCGAGAATTTGCAGAAACTGGCGAAGCTCCGATCAACGTAAAAATGTCCTCCTTTCGCTTCGATTCCTTCAGGAGACTTGTTCAGAACTTAAAGACGAACTCACTGGTTCAAGAATCACTCAAAACGAAGCTCTACAGCTCGAGATATCTTGATCGAAAGCGTCGGTGGCCGGAAAATTTCCAGAATCCGGCGAGCTTGAATTCCGACGTAAAAACTTCAATTTCTCGCTTCGATCCCTTCATGAAAGTTGTTCAGAACTTTAATCTGAGTTCACCAGCTCAATAATCACAAGACATGATGGTCTGTAGCTCGAGATATACGGATCAAAAGGTGATTTTCGATCTAAATCGAGGCGAGCTCCGACGAACGTGAATCCGGTCACTCCAGGTGCGATCCTTCTGGGATGATGATCAGCAGGTTGGGGCGAGTTCAGGGAGCTAAGGATCGTGAGTTTTGGTGGCCGGAGCTAGGAGAAAACCGGCGTTGACTAAAATCGAACTCAAATCGAAACAAGCTTGCCGCCGCCGCTACAGGCCGCGCCGCCGTGAAAGGTTGCCACAGACGGCTTCAGAGGAGTGAGGCGAAGCTGATGGACGTGGTTGCTCGTCCAGAGGTGGCCGGAATTGGAAGATAGACGCCGGCGAAGGATTGCCCAGTTTCCGTCGGTTTCGGACGCGTGAGGAAGAGAGAGAATAATTGGAAACTTAATGTATTTTTGGAAAATTAACAAAAATGGAAGCTTTTATATTAAACTGGAAACTTTTTCAAAAAAACATAACTAATTCATACGAGCTCCGATTTTTGCGTTCCATATATGCACGCGATCGTATCGACGAGTTCTACAACTTCCATGAAGGAAGTTTTCCCAAATTTGGTACGTATAAAAAGTCGATTTTTGAGACGCCCCTAAATACGTACGATTTCGAAATAAAATCGTTCAAACTAATTCCACCACTTCTCCAAGCCTTGTACTCGCTCCCACTATCGTGAAATCATTTCTAAAAAACCACGGAATTTAATTTGGATTTTTCGGGGTATTACATATTCAATTAGGACTTTTAAAAATGAATAAAAGTACAGAGGTATTCAAAATATCATTCATACTTATTGTTAATGTCTAAAAGTTCGGCGGTAGCTGAACCTTAGTTAACGCTGATCCGGTGAGCGGATCTATACTTGTGATATTTCCAAAGCCCCCTGTTACCTGTCAAATAAAATACAAAGGGCGTTAGAGGGAGACCGCGTTGGGCGGTCTTCGACTCTCCGATGCCTAAGTTAGTCAATGTATTATGTTGACAAAGTAACAATGGGTAAGTATTGAATGCGTAATTAATGAGGAGAGAGGAGAGAACCTTTTATAGGTGAGGAGGATGTTAATCTTCTCTTTGTTTTCGATGTGGGACTGATAAGCTTCAGTTCTCAGTAACGGAAGCTTCTGATGCCATCTTGGAACGGCGCGTGGCGGCGCGTCGCCGCCGATCTGGAGGTGATCCGACGTTGGGGCTGTAACCCGCCTGGCGGTGTGTCTGCATGCCATTCCTTTGGTTGGAATTAATACATTTGGCGGTACAATGAGCGTAGCCCATTAGAGCTAATTATGTTTGCAAATGTACATGTATGTACAAGTCCCCCAAGTCCCCAGTCAAGGAGGGCAATCTTGGTTGGGGAGTTGATCGGCGGTTTGAAGCGTTTCTTCCGCTAGATTTTGCAAAAGCATAATTAGCGTCAGTGCGTTGTCAACCATGGATTTATTGAGCAAACGCTTTATACCCTTTCGGGTGGGCCCCTGCAAGGCCCCCCAGGGAGTCCCCCCACTCCCCGGCTAAGATCACTACAAAAAAAAATTGCAATGGCCACGGCGCAATGCCGTAGCAAAAGCCTCTTTTGCCGTCGCAAAAGAGCATTGGCGACGGCTCTGCGACGGCAATTCTTCCGACGCCGTTGGTGGCGTCGCCAATGGTATTTGCCACGGCAATTCGCCGTCGCAAGACTATTAGCGACGACAAAACGTTTGCCGTCGCAAGAATTTTGCGACTGCAAAATGCCGTCGCAAATACCAATGGCGACGCCACCAACCGCTACTGAAGTTTTTTGCCGTCGCCAAAAGTCATTTGCTACGGCAAAAATGCCGTCGCAAAAATATTATTTATGAATAAAAAAAAATCAGCATGCAAATGCATGCCGATTTTTTTTTTTTTTTTTTTAATGAATGAAAACTATACAAAAAGGAATGAAGCTTATATAAAAGGAAATGTTACACTTTGATTTTCCCCATAAATGTTACAAAATGAATGAAGCTTCTACCAAAATTTACAAGATCGATAATTAAGCTTTACAAGTTAGTTATTTTCCTCTAGCTACTTCAAGATGAACTTTGCAGGGATCTTCCTCGATCTACTTCATGTACCAATTACTCTAGTGTTGTTGCAAGCCTCCTATAACAGAGTCAGAAATCTTCAAGCATTCATTAAAGAAATAAAAAGCTGGAAAATTAATGGGAGATGTACACATGACATAGATATTGTTCATACCAGTACATACAATTAATATTTCACTTGAACTCTTAATTATTTTTTGACATTTTGAGTCAGCAAGTGTGCTAAATCCAGGTCTTTCTACGATTAAAGCTAGAGTAGTCGATTTGAAGAATGCTAAATCCATAGTTCCATACTTACCTCGAAATATGTCTGAATTTCCATTCATTATATATCATGAAGATCCCTTCCAATTAGTTCCTGAATAGGGGGCTGCTGCAAAAATGCCTTTGATATCTTACTTTGAGAAGCCTTTGATACGCTATCAATAGCATCCTACATATCTCCACTGCAACATAATTACAAAAATGTATGTTAATACACGATACATGGCACATGATTATTGATAACTCATATGTACCAAGAAGCAATAAAGACACCAAGACCATAATCTTAAACCTTCTAGCCTTTTCATAGAAAGTTCTCAATTGCATAAATACCATACCACGGTATTATTGATTCCATTTTCTAAGCTATAAACTTATTTGAAACTCAGCCCACATATCACCTATACCATAATAACTAAGACAGATTTTCTTAAGGCAAATCATGAATTTTGGCAGCGGCAAAAGAAAGAAGCAAAACAAAGTTCCATCTGGAACTATGTGATTTGCCCTTGTAGAGCAGTCATATTTCGAAATGTAATCTCTATGATCCCAAACTTAGGACATAAGCAAAAGTAATTACCGTGTATAATCCCGGTAGTTAATGTACTTTATTGGCCTTTTGATCTTTCTTTTGCTAGTCCTCAACCTGATATCAAAAGTTTTACATTAGTGCAACTGAGCAATATAACACTACTATTAATCGATTAAATTACAAAACGTACTACATAGCAGCATCTTAATCCAAAACTTAATAGATGCAACCACATATGGATGTCCACATCAAAACACACAAGCATCTAAATCATGCAGAACCACGCAACATTCCTTACTTGTAGAGTAAACCAATAAGCCATAATCAAAATACAAACATTATTCCTTACTTTACCTGTTAAAAACTTTAACATTTAAACATGCCAACAGCTACTAGCAACTTAAGTTGAGCATGTGTTCTGCCAAGTAAAAAAAAAACAATGATTAAATAACACAGATTCACACAAAATAACTCAAACATGAAATGGTAAGAAATTAAAAGGAACAAAATGCGGCATGTAATGAAAAGCATAATGGAAATTGCCTTTGAAGTTCAAGGTGCAGTAAGCATGCAACACCCCCTACCATGTCTGTAAAGATCTAGAAGACTCCTACAGTGGCTCATGCTCACTAGTTGCCAACCTCTTCCATCCCACTCACCCAACCCCTGAAAAATAAAGTAAGGGCATTACAATGTATCATAGACTTCAAAAAGAAGGGACATTCAGGTCCTAGATTTTCCAGGATATGTTGCAGTTGGTTTCTGACAGAAGATTTTTCATGATAGTTGGACTTCGTGATCTTACGCTTATAGCTAGTCAATCAATCAACAAGAGATCAACATTAGATACTTCACCCATTAACGCACTGAAGCTAACTTACAGAACATTTTAGAAAATTTACCTACCCTCCATTCCTCAGTGGATCCCCAGCATTTTTCTGTTCGCAAAACATCAAATTTACCCAGTCAACTATTTGTTTCGTTAATTGCAAAACACCACTTAAACTATTAGCATATGAATCATTGAATCATGAAACGCAGCAGTGGCAAACAACAAGTTCATTGGGTCATTTTATCAAACATGTAAATAACCAACTAACGAGCAGGAAAAACAAACTAGAAAAACCAAGAGCAGAGAGCAGAGCAGAGAAGATTGATTCTCTAAGCTCCAAGAATCACAGTGAGGATTAGAACAAGCATTGTTAATTAGTACGGAAAAGGGTTCTCACTCACTCTCTTGGGAATTGGACTCAATGGACTTTTCTACTTCCAAGGCCTGAACCCATTTTGGGTGGTCTCCTCCAATGTCTCTCTGTGCTGCTCCACCTGCCAATTCAACAACCAAAGCTATATTCAACCAACACACCCACAACCTTATCACCAACTCCATCAAATACAGACTATATAGAAATCAGAGAGAGAGAGAGAGATACCGGATGAAGGGTGAAATCGTCAAATGGAGTTGAAGTAGTAGGGACAGGGAGCTTGGGGAAGGTCGTGTGCTCTTCGTCTTCCTGGAAATACTGGAAGAAATTCTCCTCCAGATTCATGAATTCCCCAAGAAATTCTCCTCCAGTCAAGAAATTCTCCACCATGGCTATGACGATGAGACTGATTCAATAATTGGTGATCATATCAGTAACTACACACAGAGAGATGAGATAGTAATAAAAAATTAACAAATAACAACTATGAAGTATGAACAAAACTGGAAAAACTGAAATCGAACCCAGAAATGGAAGACTGGAAGTATCGAATGAAGTCACTGAACCCAGCCTTACCCAGAAATCCAAATCCGAAATTGAACCATCAAGTCTGTAAGTAAAGTGAGTAACCAAGCAACTTACCCAGAAATCCGAAATCGAACCCAGCCTTCAAGCCTTCAAGAATCTGAAATCAAAAACTGAAATCGAAGTATCGATTGAACCCAGCCTTCAAGCCTTCCAGTAAGCCTTCAAGAACCCAGAAATCTGCTTGAGCCTTGACTCTTAAGGACACTGCAAACTGAAAACCCAGTAACGCAGTCGCAGTAAGAGACCGATCGATTGAAGTTCATAAAGAGTGAAAAACACAAACCCATAAACCCAGACTTACCAGTTACCACCGTCAGTCCGTCATCGTCGAAGAGAGAAAAGGCCGTGCCGGAGAGAGAGAGGACCCAGAGGAGAGACGGAGAGAGGCTGTGCGGCGAGTGTTTAGGTCTCGGGTTTGGTTTTGTCGATATATATATATATATATATATATACATGAGTGAGGAATAAGAAGATGAAGATAGATGAGTTACCTAAGAGGAAGACGGAGGAAGATGACAATGGAATGAGGTTCTCTGTGTGTCTGCCCTGTGACGAGAGGAAGAGAACGAGAGAGATTTCCTGATCTGTTTTATCATTTTTCTTTCTTTCTTTTTTTCCCTCATACTCGCATCTTATTACCTAAAACAAGCGACGGCATCATACTGCTGAAGCAAACCTATTATACTTTTGCGACTACATGCTTTGCCGTAGCAAATATAGGAGCTTTGGCGACGGCAATTGAGTACCGACGCTAACCATGTGTAGCATATATGCTACGGCTCTCCTTTGCCGTCGCTAACCAATTTTTATTTTTGCGACGCCTTGTTTCCCGTAGCAAATCTATGACCAATGGCGACGGCATTTTTACGCCGACGCTAACTGCGGTGGCCATTGCAATTATTTTTTGTAGTGGATGGACCTCCGGCAGGTCGGTAATTTGTGTGGTGAGGGGGAGCTGCACGGAGCAGAGGGTGTTAGGTAGCGAGCCCAATCTTAGTACCCAAGTGACGGGGGTCAACGTACCTGATCAGGGTCGTCGTAGACTGTTGACTAGTCCCCGTGTCCCGTAGGGACAAGCTGACTAACGCCGCGTGGCGGTCGTTGTCAGAGTGAGGCGTGGCCTCGGGATCCGCCGCTGGCGGATGTCTACCCGCTGGTTTGAAGCAGGAAACAGCGTCCAGTAGACGTGCCTGGCGGTACGTTATGGAGCGGTACCGCGCTGAATAAAGTACGCGACTTGCCAGATGCAAGAGGGTTCCGCTAGCGGTGTGTGGTGTAGCGGGAAACGCCCCGTTTGCAGGATGATAAGGGAGAAGCTCCACTGTGGGAGACCGGGATGGTGACGAGATAAGTGAGAAGTTATGCTGGCGGGGTTTCGCTCAGCGGAGAGTTCGTCATGAGATGAAAAGTGAGAAGTTCCGCTGGCGGGGTTTCGCTCAGCAGAGACTTCGTCAAGAGATGAAAAGGGAGAAGTACCGCTGGCGGGGTTTCGCTCAGCGGAGACTTCGTCACGATGAACAGTGAGAAGTTCCGCTGGCGGGGTTTCGCTCAGCGGAGACTTCGTCACGAGATGAAAAGTGAGAAGTTCCGCTGGCGGGGTTTCGCGCAGCGGAGACTTCGTTACGATAAACAGTGAGAAGTTCTGCTGGCGGGGTTTCGCTCAGCAGAGACTTCGTCACGAGATGAAAAGGGAGAAGTACCGCTGGCGGGGTTTCGCTCAGCGGAGACTTCGGCACTTGGCGATGTTTTCCGAGGTGGTTGCTTCCATTAGACGCTTTGTCTGATGGTGGCCGACACGTGGCAAACTGCCAGAGGGTTAGCGTCCGGAGGCGTGATCTCTTCAGCCCGGCCGTCTTCTCGCCATTAATGCGAGTAATGATGGATTTTGTAATCGAGGCGTCGCCTCGATTAATCCGGAGAGTTATTGTGGACGTGGGACACGTGTACGGCTGGTACGTGATGTCGTTTTTTACTCGACGGCCCAGAATCCCTTTTTGTTGACATAAAAGGGGGGGAACGTAGGGAGATTTTGTCAGTTTGGCAAAACTTCAAACCCTACTCGTCTTCAAGCTCTTCGCGTCTGAGATTCAAGAAAGAGGCTGCTGTGTTTTGGTGGAGTTCTCATGCTCGGAAAGACGAAAGCGTCTGTCGTCGGGGACCAACGCGTACCACAACCTCACAAAGTTTAGCGCTGAGGTTAGCATTCTGGTTCTCTGTCCTGTTTCTTTTGCTTTGTCAGTTTCTGGGTTATTTGCTAGTTCTGGGATTGGTGTCTTCTTTGCTGTCGTGGGAGGGTATAAAGTGTGATTTGGGGGTGGGTTAAGCTGTTTGACAGAGAGTTGGTATATAGGGTTTTGCTAGATGGTCGAATCTGGGTTGAGTGTGTGTTCGTGTTTTGGTATTTTTCTGGGTAGTTGTTCTTGGTGTTCTTGGCTATAACTGGTGTGGGGATGGGTTAGACCCGTTTTTGAGCTAACTGATTTGGGTTTTAGGGTTTGGGATGGCTAACGTCGTAGAGATTTCGAGCAGTGAGGACTCCGGGTCTGACGTGTCGTTCAGCGCGGCGGATAGAATTTTTATTGACTCGTTGCGTCCGTCTTCCCGTGCAAGAACCTCACTGCCAGAACCGCTAGAAGTTGAGCCGCTGCAAACCATTCCCTGGGAAGTAGTCATGGGTCGTGGGTCACGTCCGGAGAGTTCTAGGGCGGGGGAGGCTGCCGCTGCGCAGGATAGACGGGAGGAGCGTCTGGCGAGTAACAGTGCCGCCAGCGGTTCCGCTGAAGGGGTAGATGTGACGGGTGAGGATACCGAGTCGGCATGGGTTCTCCAGGATGGGACCCCCGTTGATGAGGCTGGAGGGAGGATGAATGCCGTCGCCGTCAATCGGTTGAAGCGGGTGTACCGGTTGCCTGGCGTGGTAAAACTGCGTCCGCCGACGGTGGATGAGAAGGCGTCCATCCTTCCAGCAGGGTTTGCCGCTGTGCATGAGGCCATATTTCGTCAAGGGGTGACATTGCCGCTCGTGCCCAATCTACAGATTTTGGTGTGCGAGTTCGGCCTTGCTTTTGGGCAGATCTGCCCCAACATGTGGCGGTTGATGTTAGCGATGACCTCACTGTGGCGGCTGTCCGGCTGCGAGGGGCCAACTGTGGCGGAGGTACTGCACTTCTACGAACTGGTGTATGTGAAGCGCCAAGGTTGCAGAGGGCAGGTGAATTTAAGTCGTCGCCAGGGAGCGCCCAAGCTGATTGAAAACTTGAGGGACTCGATGTCCTACTGGCGGGGGACCTTCTGCGTTGCCACGGCGGGGTGGGAGTACCAGGCGGAGTCCAACGAGGAGGAGCCGACGTTTAGGATTAAGTCAGAGTTTCAGCCTATCCGAGGTTGTATGGCGGTCTCCGCTGAACACGTCTGGTTTTACGTTATGTATAGCCTTCGTACCGTATGCTAACCATTATTCTTGTTTTGTAGCGGGCTTGCGCTATACCCTGACTCGTGAGGAAGAGTGCCGCGTGGCGCGCATCAGAGGCTGTTGGCGGAATCGAAATTTGCTGGACTTCCGCCTGCTGACCGGTTGGGAGTTGTTGGTCGATCTGCAACTGACTCGCGCCGTTGGTAAGACACCTCCGCCAGATAGTGCCCTTTGCTAGGTTGTTCGAGGCTGACGTGTTCGCATTTTGTTTTTTGTTGTAGAGACGCCGCCAGGGAACAAAGCTAGTCGCGACGCTTTCGAGAAGGCCATGGACCGTGCTGAGATTAACAATTTCCTGGAGGCCATGTACGCCTCAGGGCAGGCGGCCCAGGAAACGGTTGTAAACCCGGAGACCTTGGCGCTGAGTCCATCCGAGGTTCCGGTGGTGTTGCCCATGCCGCACCACTCCCACCTTGGCGCCGACGGCCTGCCAGTTGTTCAAGCTGGTGCCACGGTGGAGGACGGGAAGAAGGGGTCCGCTGCTCCCGCTCCGCAGAAAGAAAGGGTGGTTGCCATCAGGTGGGGCTGACAGAGGACGGGACAATCGGCGGGGACTGCCACGGCGCCCGCTGGACACACACGGGTGCTCCTGCGGAAGCGGCGGCAGAACGACTCCGCCGAGGAAGATGAGGATGAGGTCATCCGGATCCGCCAGCAAAAGAAGGTTCGACAAGCTCCGCCAAAGGCCCCGGCAGTTCCTGAGAAAGAGGCGGTTGTGAGCGATCTGGACGCCTTTGCCGCATATGCCGAGTTCATGACCGACAATGAGAGGGAGTTTCTTTTCCATCTCTGCGAGCGGTTGGGCTTTGGCGGCCTAGCGGGGATTTCGCGCCCAACAGCGATTGAAAAGTCGCCCTTCAGCTCAGCCTTTGGGCATCTGGCGGTTGGGCTGAATGAAATGTTCCTGGCGGCGTCGAAGCAGCCCCGGATCGAGGTGCAGCTCAGGGAGGAGGTCAAGAGACTGGAGGGGGAGCTTGCGGATGCCAAGGATAGGTTGGCGGATGTGGAGTGGCGCCTGATGAAGGCTGACTGCGATGTGGCGGACGCCCGCGGCAAGCTGGAAGTCTCCATCCAGCGGGATGTGGAGCGAAATGATCGCGTCTCCAAGCTGGAGCAAGATAGGGCCCTGCTGCAGGAACGGGTGGCCGCTAAGGAGAAGAAGATTGATATTCTGCAGCGGGAGTCTGCCGCCAGGCGAGGGGAGGGGAAGAAACTAGAGGGTGAGGTAGCCCGCCTGAGGGACGAAGGGAGCCGTGCCGCGGCCGCCGCTGTGGAGGAATTTAAACAGTCGGCGGAATACAAAAAGGCGATGAATGACGCGGCGAAGGCGGGCGCCCTAGCCAATGTGGAGATGATGCGCCAAAAGGGTGCCATTGACTGGGCAAAGGCGTCCCAGCCCGCCGTGCCGCAAGCGCAGACTGTTCCGGCGGTGAAGAATGCCCCGCCAGTGCCGACTGTCCTTGACGCTGGCTCAGGCAGCGGAGAAAATACTGCTCGGCCGGTGGAAGGCGCCCAGCGGACTCCTCCCACCCAGTCGGATGTGTCCCGTGCCGGTTTTATAGCGGCGCATACTCGGGCGGATGGGACTATAGAGACTCCAAATCCCACTGCCCGAGAGTCTGAACAAACAAGCCGGGCGCAGCCGCCGCTGCATGCCGCCGAAGAGGATGCGGAAGCCAACCCTTGAGATGCTGAACTTTCCTCCTTTTGCTTTTTTATTATTTTGTGTAGCCGCTGAGGCTGAATATTGTGTGGATGTAAAGAATATTTTTGGGTGGGGAGTCCCAGCCCTCAATATATGAAATGAAATTGGAATTTTGGCTAGTGATGATATGCTTGTACCGCTAGAAGTTTGACTTAGAATTTTCTTTTGTAATCAATGAAACATTAAAGGAATTAAGATTGGTCCAAGTGCACAACGTAGCGGACGTAGTCCGCTGACGATTACTGGCGTTGCCAGTTGCCCTCAGTGCTAGACTTAGTAACAATGGTTTGAATAATTCCTCGTTTCATTGATAACTGACGAATCAGTGTTTACAAAAGTGGGGACGTACCCGTTGGGTAGCTTCCCTTAGCTAAGTATTGAACAAAAATTTAGCTAAGTCAAGATGCTCCTGGGTAGTGACATGGCTATTTATAGTAATACCGAAGGTGTTCGGTATTCCAAGGGTGGGTGGTTGTGACGCCACCCTTGTCCATTAAGTAGAAGGTGCCAGGGCTAACGACTTCTACTATTTTGTACGGACCTTCCCAAGTTGGGCGGAGTTTTGTCGGCGGTGGAATGACTTCCTTCATTACCCAGTCCCCCAGTTGGAGGTTCCGGGCCTTGACCCTGGCGTTATAGAAACGTGATACCCTCCTCTTGTTTTGCAGGTTGTGCAAATGGGCCTTGTGTCGTTTTTCCTCTAGGAGGTCCTTGTCCAGGTTGATGCCGTCACTGTTGGTTGCTGGTTGGTAGCCTTCGATCCTGGCGGTAGGGTGAGTGATCTCAATAGGCAGGACAGCCTCAGTGCCGAACATCATACAAAAAGGAGTTTCACCAGTGGCGGAGGCCGGGGTTGTTCTGATGGCCCATAGTACTTCTGGAAGCTTCTCCGCCCATAAACCCTTGGCGGTGTCGAGTTTCTTTTTTAGCAGCTTCTTGATTATCTTGTTTGCTGCTTCGACCTGGCCATTTGTCTGGGGGTGTGCAACAGATGCAAAACTCATCTTGGTGCCGAGATTGGCGGTGAAGGAGATGAGTTCTTTGTTGTTGAATTGTGTGCCGTTGTCTGTAATGATTGTATGTGGGACACCATAGCGGCAGTAAATGTTCTTCCAAAGGAAGTGAATGACTTTGGCGGTAGTTATTGCCGTCAGTGGTTCTGCCTCTATCCACTTGCTGTTGTAGTCGATGGCAACGATGATGTACTTGAACTGTCCCTTGGCAGTTTGGAATTTTCCCATCAAGTCGAGGCCCCATGTAGAGTGAATCCATGGACCGATGATGATTGAAAGTGGTTCGCCGGTGCATGTGGGAGATCAGCAAACTGCTGGCACCTATGGCAAGACCTTGATACCTGCCGGGCGTCATCACCGAGCGTAGGCCAAAAGTAGCCCTGTCGCATTGTGCGATTGGCCAGGGATCTGGCGCCCGAGTGGTTTCCGCATTCTCCGCCATGTATTGCCGTTAGAACAACCCTTCCCTCCTCTGGGGTTAGACAGCGGAGGTTGGGATGGGTGAATCCCTGGCGGTAGAGCTTGCCATTCTGGATGTTGTAGCGGGTTGCTCTCCGCTTGATCTGTCGGGCCTTGACTTTGTCCTCCGGCAATGTCCCGTTGCGCTTGTAGTCGATGATCTCGTCCATCCAGCTGGGGTTGACTTCAATGTTGAAGATCTCCGCCAGGGTCTTTGTGATACTTGGCTTGTCAAGGCACTCTACTCTTGTGTCTGCTGGACTCTGATGTGGCTGAGCGGTTGCCAGTCTCGCCAGTGAATCAGCCTTGGCGTTCTTTTCCCTGGGGATTTGTGTGATGGTGTGAAATTTGAATTTTTTGAGCAGTGTCTTGACGTACCCCAAATATGCCGCTAACTGCTGGTCCTTGGCTTGGATGCTTTCGTTGACCTGGTTAACGACTAATTGAGAGTCGCTGAAGATGTTGACGCTGTCAGCACCTGAGTCAATGGCGAGTAGTAGGCCGGCGATGAGTGCCTCGTACTCCGCCATGTTGTTTGAGGCTTTGAAGTTGAATTTCAACGCGTACTCCGCGTTCAGTCCCCCGGGTCCTGTTAAGATGATTTCGGCGCCGCTGGCCTTGGCGCTGGCGGAGCCGTCCACATGCAGGTTCCAAGCTGACTGTAGGGGAATTGCCTCCCTAACGGTTACCACTTCCGTTCCGAGCACTGCCTCAATACCGGGTTCAGGTTGACGTTCGGTGAGTTCAGCAATGAAGTCCGCCACTGCCTGGCCCTTCATGGCAGTTCTTGGCTTGTATTCTATGTCGAACTCACTGAGCTCAATGGCCCACTTGTTGAGGCGCCCCGAGTGCTCAGGGTTTTGCATCACTTGCCTCAACGGTTGATTGGTTAACACATGGATCGTGTGAGCCTGGAAGTATTGGCGGAGGCGTCTGGCGGCAACGATAAGTGCAAGGGCCAGTTGCTCCAAGGGAGGATACCTTGTTTCTGCTCCGTTCATGCCTCTGCCGGCGTAGAACACTGGGAGCTCGTCTTGGCCTTCCCGCCGAACAATGGCGCAACTTACCGCCGATGCCGAGACCGCTAGGTATATGAATAGTGTTTCTCCTTGCACAGGGACAGAAAGGAGAGGGACTGCCGCCAGGTATTCCTTCAGGCCTTGGAACGCCGCCTGACATTCCGGGTTCCAGTCGATGACCTTCTTGTGAGTTGTTTTGAGGAGTTTGAAGAATGGGGCGCACTTATCAGTGAGTCGAGAGATGAATCGAGAAAGGGCGGTTAACTTGCCCTGGAGGCACTGGACGTGTACCTTATACTCAGGGTCCGCCAGGTCAAGGATGGCCTGGACCTTGTCTGGGTTAGCCTCGATGCCTCGCTCGCTGACGATGTATCCCAAGAATTTGCTAGCGGTGACCGCAAAGAAACATTTTTCTGGGTTGAGGCGCATACCATAGGCCAAGAGAATGGTTACTATGACCTCGAGGTTTGCCACATGTCCGCTGGCCTTTATGCTTTTAACTAGCATGTCGTCCACGTAGACCTCGATGATTTTTCCCAGATGCTCAGCGAACATGGCGTTCATCAACCGCTGGTAAGTTGCGCCGGCGTTCTTCTGACCGAAAGGCATGACATTGTAGCAATATAGGCCTTTGTCAGTGGTGAAGGTGGTGCATTCCAGGTCGCTGGGATGCATCTTGATCTGATTGTATCCGGAGAAAGTGTCCATCATGCTGAGAAGCTCATGTCCGGCGGTTGAATCGACCAGCTGATCGATACGAGGTAGCGGGAAACTATCCTTTGGGCATGCCTTGTTGAGATTTTTGAAGTCGACACACATCCGCCACTTGCCGCTGGGCTTTTTTACCATTACTAAATTTGAGATCCACTGGGGATAGATGACTTGGCGGATGAATCCAATGTCCTGGAGTTTGGCGACCTCCTCTCCGATTGCCCGGTACTTCTCCTCATCGAAGGCCCGCCACTTCTGCTCGATGGGATAAAAGGAGGGCTTGATGGTCAGTTTATGAGTGATAATTTCAGGGGAGATACCAGGCATGTCCGCGTAGGACCATGCAAAGACGGCGGCGTTATGGCGTAGGAATTGAGTGAGTTCTGCCTCCACCTCTGGGTCTAGTTGGGCGCCTATGCGGACTGTCCGCTCAGGGTGGTCGTCTGAGATACAGACCACTTTCAAAGACGTGTCCGGGTTGACCGGCTCCTTCCTTACATATTTCTCTTCCTCATCCCTTGGATCCTCAAAGATGTTTGGTGGCGGTGCCTCACTACCTACCGTCAGAATTTCATGGCGGCGTGCCGACCGTGCTATAGTCGTTGAATAACATTCGCGTGCCAACTGCTGGCTTCCCCTCACACTGTCCGTGCCATTAGGTGTGGGGAACTTCATGAGAAGCATGTATCCGGCGATGATGCACTTGAGCTTGTTGAGCGTCGGTCGTCCGAGGATGGCATTATACGAGCTGAGACAATCAACCATTATGAATTCGGTATGTACCTCCGCCATACATGGACTAGCGCCAATAGCCAATCGCATGTAGTCAGAACCGAGCGGTTGCGTGACGTCACCGGAGAAGCTGAGCAGTGGCTCATGGTCCTGGAGCAACTTGTTGTTCCGCTTGAGGTGGCTGTAGCAACCGCTGAAGATGACGTTGACAGCGGACCCGCTATCCACCAATATTCTCCCCACTGAGAATCTGCCGAGAACGGCGTCGACCAGGAAGGGGTCATCATGGGGTAGATGCACCCCGCGCTCCTCCTCCTCTGAGAATGTAATAGGTTCCCAACCCGCCTTTGGGAGTTTGGCGGCTCTCTCGTAGCGGATATTGCAGACTTCCTTCGGGTGATTAGCGCGTGCATAACGCTTCCTTGCCCGTGATTGGGGCACCGCCATCGATGGTGTTAATGCGGCCCAAGGTCTCTACGTTGGCGATCACAGGTGGCGGTTGGCGCACCTTGAACTGCTCCATCTTACCTTCACGGTATAAAGTCTCAATGGCTGTTTTCAGTGCGTTGCAGCTGTTGGTATTGTGGCCGCTGTCTTCATGGTACTTGCACCACCTGCCGGTGTTTCTAGGTTTGCCCGTTTTTGGATATTTTGCTGGGGGTGGTGGCGGGATTTGATCCTTGCACTGATTGTATATTTCTTCGTACGAGGTCGTGAGGACCGTGAACACTGCATACCGCTGAGAAGACTCCGTTTGCTTGTTGCGGTTATCCTCCTGGGTTGGGCGGTTGCCCTTGTTGTGGTATTGGTCCTTCTGCCGCTTGTTCTGGTAATGGCCCTGTTGCCATTCCCTCTTCTTGTCAGTTGGCGGTGCGGCGGGTGCTTTATTAGCGGTCTCATGCTGACTGGAGGTGGGTTGTGTTGTCTTTGCTGGCGTTGCCAGTGGCGGTGGGGCTTCTCCATATGTAATGAATTCCGCCTGGGCGTGAATGACCGCCTCACTCATAATATGGTCATATGCCGCATTTGGATGATTGTAGTTGAGGTGATAGAGGAACGGTCCCTTGAGGAGTCCCTGCTTGAAGGCCGCCGATGCCATTGATTTGTCTAGATCGCGGCACTGAGATGCTGCCGCTCGCCACCTTGTGACGAATGCCTTCAGTGATTCGTCTTCCCCCTGCTTGACGCTGAACAGCTGACTTGTGTTATGATGTCCGGCGGACAATAAGATGAACCGAGAGAGGAAGGTATGTGATAGGGCATGGAATGAGTCAATGGATCCCGGCGGACACTCGAAGAACCAATTCATTGCCTCTCCGTCCAGTGTTTCGCTGAACAAATGGCACAGGGTGGGGTCGTCAAACCCCTTGTTGTTGGTGACCTTCTTGAAGGTGTCCATGTGGACGAAGGGGTCGGACGTGCCGCTGTAGTCTGACATCTTTGGAGTTTTTGCGCACGCCGGTCTGATAGCTTGCAGAATTGCAGCGGTGAAGGGCCCTGGTCTAGACGTGAAAAGTGGACTTTGAGTTGGCGCCGGGGCACCCGACTCCTCCCGGACCAACCTCTGTTCCAACTGTTGCATCCTCTCCAGAATTTGGGCTGTTGCGTCGCCGGCGGATCCGGTGTATGTACTCCGCTGGGCCTGCCTACGCCTTGGCGTAGGCGGATTGCCCTCTGTTCCTGCTCGAGCCTCCGAGCGGTTGGTGCGCGTTGCTGACTCCGCCTCCTGTTCTAACATTAGCTGGGGGACGGGCGGTGGTCCCATCCCCAATAGTTCAGGTGGGTCCAGCGGAACCTGCATCTGTATGACTGGTCCTGGTACCAATGTGCCAGTGTTGGGCTGACTACGCCTTGTGCTGTGCGAATGCTCGCTCTGTGCTGGATTGGCGGTTCTCTCCAACGTCCTTTTCAGGTCGTCAAAACGTGACCTCAGCGTAGCCACCTGTTTTTGGGCCTCAGTCTTCTCTCTGCGTTCCTCTTCACGCTCTCTGTTTGCCTTGTGAAGGTCTGCCACTGCCAGCTCGTACATGGCGGCGAGGTCCTGGCCTGGTGGGCGGCTGCTGCTTGGATTTGCCTCACCGCCGGGGTTGGCTGGGGTGTTGAATAGTGCGCGGTTAACACCTACCGCTGGATTGGAGGGTTGGGGGATGGCGGATTGGTCTGCCTGCTCCTCGGTGTTTCCCCCGCTGCCGCTGGTCATGGTAGTTGTGATGGGATGACCTTTTGTTCAAGGGTTCCCACAGACGGCGCCAATGTTAATGTCTAAAAGTTCGGCGGTAGCTGAACCTTAGTTAACGCTGATCCGGTGAGCGGATCTATACTTGTGATATTTCCAAAGCCCCCCGTTACCTGTCAAATAAAATACAAAGGGCGTTAGAGGGAGACCGCGTTGGGCGGTCTTCGACTCTCCGATGCCTAAGTTAGTCAATGTATTATGTTGACAAAGTAACAATGGGTAAGTATTGAATGCGTAATTAATGAGGAGAGAGGAGAGAACCTTTTATAGGTGAGGAGGATGTTGATCTTCTCTTTGTTTTCGATGTGGGACTGATAAGCTTCAGTTCTCAGTAACGGAAGCTTCTGATGCCATCTTGGCACGGCGCGTGGCGGCGCGTCGCCGCCGATCTGGAGGTGATCCGACGTTGGGGCTGTAGCCCGCCTGGCGGTGTGTCTGCATGCCATTCCTTTGGTTGGAATTAATACCTTTGGTGGTACAATGAGCGTAGCCCATTACAGCTAATTATGTTTGCAAATGTACATGTATGTACACTTATGGAATTAGAAAATCATAGATAATCATGGACTTTGTAGTGTTAACTATACATACCAAACTCCAATAATTTTCCAGCCTCCAGACCAAAGATTTCAAAAAGTCTATCAAAGTTTCCTCTTCAAAAAAAAAAAAAAATAGTCTATCAAAATTCATCTCTCTACGCACGAACAAGTTTGTCCTTCATCATCTCTCTTTCTTAATTTTTAATCTTTTATGATATCAACCTTTTTTGAGTTATTATTTTGTTTTGTGTTTGGGCTGCATTTTTATTTATTTATTTATTTATTTTGTACATCCTAGGAAATCTGTAGAAGTCATTCATAATAAAATATATAGATTTTCATGAATCAATAAAAGTCTGTTGCTAAAATCAATGGTTTTAAGAAATCCATAACAGTCTATCAACTTTTTAAAGAGTCTGTGGACTTTTCAAAAAGTCTATCATTTAAAAAAAGTCTGCACAAATCCAAATACAATACACCCCCCTTATTGGAGTTTGGTATGTATAGTTAACACTACAAAGTCCATGATTATCCATGATTTTCTAATTCCATAAGTATGAATGATATTTTGAATACCTCTGTACTTTTATTCATTTTTAAAAGTCTTAATTGAATACCCCTAGATTTTGGTGGAATTCATGAAGTCTTTAAAAATCCTAATTGAATACCTCAAGACTTTCATGGATTGTTAAAAGTCTATATTGAATACACCCAGACTTTTAAATTCTATAGATTTCTTTAAAAGTTCCACTAATTCCATATACAATACACCCCCCTTAGAACCCCAAAACCATGTGGAATAAAACTAAATTCCCCATCTAAAATTATGAATTATGCAGGAAAAAAAAACACTAAATCACTCCATTTGAAAACAAGAAGCTGATTAACAGAACTAGGAATGTAACAATAAATAGTTGACATAAGTAGGAATGTAACAAGGACACTTATCGCGTGTACGACATACATACAATTTTTTTTTGACTTTGTTAAGGGGAACCCAAAGGCTTTCTAGGCCCAAGATAAACTCATTCGGCGCATGTGAAATGCTCCAACTGTGCATGCAGCACAGTGCCTGGCCACTTTGACAACTTCGGGGTTCGAACCTAGGTTGGGGTACGACATACATACATAATTTGACAGTGTGGAAATCATAAGTACCTCTCCTTTCTTACCATTAATTGTCGTTTTTTTGTATATATATATATATATATACAGATCCTATCCAGAGCGAGGCCTCGCTCTGAAATTAAAGTGTGAGGTTGGAGTTTAGGGTCACTTTTCGGTCTCATATCCACATCTCGACCATTCGGTTTTTAGGTACTAATGTATAGATCATCTCTGCAAAATTTCAGCCAAATTAATGATCTTTAAGGTATCTAACTCGCTTAAACAAATGGATGAACTAAATCTGTCCAACCTGAACCGTACTAGCTTTAAGGCAGTTATCAATGCCTTAACGACCATCAATTTGGCTGAAATTTTGCAGAGATGATCTATACATTAATACCTAAAAATTGAACGATCGAGATGTGGATATATGTATAGCAAAAATTTTAAGGGCAATGACCGGGGGCAACAATGAGGCATAATATCTGTGGCCTCAAATCCTATGTGTCATGTCATGTAAGCAAATACAAATTTTATTTTTAATTCTACATAATGTATCTTACCGGATTCAAATTTGCTCACCACTTTTATTTTGTGATGATATTACCACCCTATTAAAACTTGCCACGTCATATAGAATTAATTGAATACTTAAAATATAATTTTTTAATAAAACATCAGGATAAACTATAATTATGTTTTATAACACGTGACAATTTTGTATTGAGTTGTGGTATCACCACCAAAGTATTGGTGATGAGCAAATTTGAATCCTATCTTACCACATCATACTATTGCATCATCAACTTTACCCTTTTATATTTCCTTTTAGATGTTAGGGTATGAATCAGTGACATTAATGAATTTAATTAGGCGACGAAAAAAATATCAGCTATTAATTATCAAGGTTCGAAAAATCGCTAGGCGCTAGTCGGGCGGTAACTAAGGGACTAGCGCCCAGGCGGTTAGGCGCCGCCTAGGCTGTTTTGTATTTTTAATTTTAGTTTTATTTTTGTAACATATAAATAAGAATATAAAAATAATTAATATAGTTAAAAATAATCAAGATACTCAAAATATGAATATTGTGAACCAATATTTCACAATTGTCGAAATGTAATGGTCAAGGAATAGTATATACTATAGGCTTGTAATGATCAAGTCCAACTGTCCAACATGCAAAAGACACTTTCTAAAAATAAAAAAAAATCCACAAGACAAAACAACAGAGTGAATCAAATATCACTTAATGACTACCACACATCACAATTCCAAACCATGTCATCATTCATCATCGCACTACTCTGTGAATTAACTCTCGAATTGCACTTCCCAGTTTCTATCCCTGGGCTCATCATCCTTCATCAACACCATAGACTCAGTCCTTCCACTCACCGATGTCGGTGTCCCTTAGCCCACTTGAAAGTGCTTTCAACATGTTCTTCGTCTCCTTCCCCCATAGACTCCGCGTCAAATTCGAGCTCTCGGTTCTCCGGTAGGAGCAGTGGACTTCGCCTACTCTAATGCAGTATCGGAATCCGCACAATTCCAGTGGCCTTCAGACCACGAACTAAAGAGGAGGCTGAAGACTTGATTCTAACACTCTGCTACAGGTCAGTTAGATCCTTAAAGATTCAAACTTTAGGTTCTTTTGCAACTAAAATTTGGCATGAAACTTAATAGAAATCAAAATATGTATTAAAGTTTGGATTTTTGACTCATTCTCAGTTTTGGGTCTTCTAGATCTGCAGTCTTTCAAGGAACGGCGCCCACTCCGACCAGCCCGCCCAGACGATGAGGCTGACTAATTGCCCGCTCAGACCGACTAATCGCCTGCCTAAAACCCAAGCCAACTACCTCAGCGATTTGGAGTTAGTCGCGGCAGACACCCACCGCCCAACGCCTAGGCGCCGCCCAGGCCGAGTTTTAGAACACTGTTAATTATGTATTAATTTAAGGGATATGTCTACAAATTCTTTGACCAATATTTTTCTTTATTTAATTAGATTCTTTCCTATAATTTTTCTTTCCAAATAGCATTAATATATTGAATTAGGAGAAATGTGACAAGTAATAGGCATTAACTATTCTTTCCAAATATTGATTAATTTCATCAAAAAAATAGCACTAATAATTGAATTTAGAAAATACGTATGTCCAAATTATATTTTTCTCAAAAAAATCTTTAACTCACCCCACCCTTACATATGTCGGTGAGAATTGAACCCTGACCTTTAGAATGTTAGAATTATAACTTACCAACAAGTCACAACTCACCGGCTCACGTATGTCCAAATTAAGAGGTAAGAAAATATTTCATGTTAGTAGCAGCCATTAATATCATCTACAATCTAAATATAAGGAAAAAAAAAATTTATAAAATCAAATCTAACGTTTAAACTCTAGCTACAAAAAGAGAAAGGGAAATTTTAAATACACAACCCTAACTACTGATACACATCCCTAATATTTTCAATTTTAATAAGATTTTATAGGCAGGTTAAATGACCACAACAGATGTCTATGTACGTATTAGAAGAAGAAAAAAGTAATATTTTCCTTATTGTTCAAGTAAATCCAGAATATGTGTCTGGCCCAAACTCTAGGTTACTTGCTCTAGTTGTAATAGGGTTTATATTAGAGATATTCTCGAAGAATCTTAGTAGATATCCAATCAATGTACGATTATATTTCCATGTACAACTCTATTTCTATGCTTGTAATCCTCTATATAAATAGTCCCCTATTATCAATGAAAGTACGACTCAATTCTCTCCCAATTTTAGTTTTCCTTAAACATGTTATCAGCACGACGCTCTAACCCTAAAACCGAATACAAAACCTTGAAACCCTTTCAGCCCCCGCCGTACACCTTGAAGCCCTCGACACCAGGAGTCTAGAACCGGCGGCAGAACAAACAGAACATGCCGGAAACCTACCGAACCGGCCACCGGAAGCTCCAAACCACCTACAACAAATACTTCACCAGTTCACCACCTTCCGGACCTCCGATTGCTACCAAATTTTGCCATCAGCGTCTCAAACCCAGGATTTAGGAACCAGAAGCAGAACCCTAAAAACCGGTTTAGAAGTTACTAAACTAGCCGTCACAGCGACTGAACCGGAAAAACTGGCAAAAGAAGAAAAGAAACAAGCCCAAAAAGAAAAGAAAGAGGCTGACGCGGCCCAAGTCAAGAGGAAGGCTCAGCCCAGAAGAAAGAAAAAAAAGGAAGGCCCGCGGCCCACCCTCAGTCAAAGATAAAATAAGAAGTCAAGGCCTTAGTGGGCTTGGGCTGAAGCAAGAAAAAAAAAATAAGGGAGAAGGGCAGCCCACCAGCCAACCTCCGGCCACTTTTCTGACCACTTTCTGGCGAGATTTCCGGCCACTTTCCGGCGAGATTTCTAGAACTTTTTCGGCTACTTTCCGATCACTATTTCGAGGTATTTTTTTACTAAAAGTTTCCGTTTTTGAAGTTTTTTTATTCCTTTTCTCTTCTTGCAACCTCCGTTCTTCTATCCCCCTTTCTTCTTCATAAGAGAGACCAAAAGCCGAACTGTGGGGGTTCGTGCTCACTCCAAGCTTGGAGCTTGTTGAGATCTCCAAACTTAGAGTTTGTAGAGAATTTATGATCGATCACTTACATCATTGTTTCTATCTAATCCAATACCTCTTGCAAAGAAGTATCGAATCGATGTTACTGCAAGACGAATCACAAGGTTTCATGAGCTCATTGGAGCTATGAATGTCGTTGAAAAGCATAATAACATCCTTGTGAAGAACTATAATTCGAGACTTGTGATAACAGAGCATATTCCGGAGTCCAATTATAGTCGCGCCCCTAAGGGAGTGCGCCAAGAGCAAAACCCAAAATATAGGGACAATTTTAGACGTTTTGGTCCATATTCGTGTTCTAATGAGGAAGGTAACCACCAAAATAGGCGGACACAGAACCGAAGAGGTCAACGTGGAAAGAGAGAGTGTGGCAACGCCTCTGGCCATGTTGGTGGCGCTACCAACAATAAGAGCCATCCAAATGACGCTTTCAAATCGCCTCAATCAATGGAGTCTGAGCATAGAGATGTATGTTCTTGATGTGGATTATCCGGTCATTTGGCACACATTTGTAGAGCTTGTGAAGAAATTGTTACCGCCTACAAAGCATATTGTTAAGCAAGAGAAGCTCACTATGTGGAACATGAAGATCAAGAAGATGATCTAGAGTGAAGGGTTGAAGACTTCAAATCTGGCTGGGATCAATAGATCGCCAATTCTATTTAAGTATTTATTTTTCCAAGAGATGTAATAGGCAATTTCCATATACTTTGTAGTAAATGTTATTAGTTTAGTTTTTCTTCACATAGGCTCATCCAAAATGAGTATGATGCCTAGAAAGGTTTTGAGATAAGTGGTACTTAAGCGAGCCTTACTCCACCGACATCTCTCAACTCACCTGATCATATTTATTTTGGAGTTACCTAAAGAAGTTAAACGACTACCTTTGTTTTGCATTAGCTAGCATTTGGATTAGATTCTCTTAATGGTTAAGAGACAATGATGAACACCGTTGGCTTATGAATAAAATTTCGAGTTCTTTTCATTATGACTCCATTTTAATTCTGAGCATATTCCTTTGTGACTATGATGGCTCGACCATCAGGGTTAGTTTAAGGACAAGGAATAGCCCAAATTCCATTTGCCAAATGACACCTTGATTATTGTCACAGAAACTCTCTACGCTCCTAGGGCGAATCAAACCCTATTGAGCCATTCGAGCCAACGGATTCCATGAGGGAACACATGTAGATAACGAAAATAAGTTCCTTTGCAATACCTCTAATGACTGCGAATAAAGGCGCATCTTAGAAAAGTTTATGTGTCTCTCTAGTGGACTTTATGTCACTATTCGAGATATTAAATCCAATAAAGTTATGAAAGAAGATCTCTTGGATTTAGACACATATTGGCTTTGTCATGACATGATAGGTCATCCTAGTCATGATATAATGATTCGTCTACTAAAGACTTCACACGGACATCCATTATTTCGAGCGAAATGAAGCAAGATTAAAAGTTGATTCCTGAACTAAGTTTGACTGCCGCCGCTGCCTCTGCAGCCACCACCGTCCAAAACCAGCCTAGGGCTGGCACAATCCATATCCATGACGCCATGGATGGCGTCCATCATGGTGATGGCGCCCCAGGTGATGCTGCAATCATCAACTTTGCTTCAAATAGCGTTTCAAACGCTCATGCCTAACCAATATTCTCATTGGTTGCTTCTAAGGCCTCTCGCTTGTTTTACAAAGCCCGTTCCTTAGGAAAATTAGGACTGAAACCGTCCTATGCAAAGGATATGAACATACTCATTCTGTTCTTACATAGAATCAGTGGGTATTTTGTGGACTGGTTCAACCAACTTGTGGACGTTTAAATATCTCATGATGTTGGTTGACACACAAACACGCTGGTCACGTGTTGTGCCATTGTCCACTTGTAATGTTGCTTATGCTACACTCCTAGCACATATCATATGACAACGGGCTCACTCCCCGGATCATCATATTCAGTCAATTGGACTTGACAATGCTAGAGAGTTTACATCGAAGACTTTCGATGGTTATTGCATTAGGACTGATGTTGGACATCATATTTCCATGAACACACCCAAATGGTCTCGCAGAAACGACTACGATAGTAGCCCAGAAATTGGTAATGCGCACCAATCTCCTTATATCCGCTTAGGGTGATGCAATGTCGCATGCAGCTATGCTAATTCGTCTGCGACCCACCGCCACTCAATCTACTTCTGCGTTACATCTAGTGACTAGGTACCAGTATCTCGTACTTACGCATATTTGAGTGTGCCATTTCTGTGCCAATTGTGCCGCCACAGCGCTCTATAATGGGTACTTACAGACGAATGGAACCCTAAGTTGGATTTGAGACTTCAACAATCGTCTGCCGCTTAATGCCCTTACTAGGTGATCTCTTTATTGCATGTCTTGCGGATTGTCACTTTGATGAGACAATCTTTCCGTCGTTAGGGGGAGATAAGAACATGGATGTTCAGTAGGAACGACAAAAATTGTCGTGGTCTGTCTTCACTAGGTCTCATCTCAATCCCCACTAAAGTGACGAGATCACACATATATATCTGCTGTAAATATGCCTGCAAGGATGGATGTCCTTACGAGAGGACGTAACGCCACCCTACACGGAAATAGGCATGGCACCAACACCATAGAGAGTGACACTGGCGTTATAGGTCATGGCCCCAGCTAGGATGCGTGAAAGGCCCGTGGGTTCGAATGATACTTTGGCACAAACCAATCCTTGGATCATCGATACTCAAAATTCATCTCATGAGAATCTTCCGGATTAAGGTTATCGTTGGGGGACGCCTCAACGTCAAAACCTATTCCTGAGAATATAGAGCTATTTGAAAATTACACTAGTGTACATGAGACGTGGGATAGGAACTCCATCATAATTGATGATGTATTCACGCATTTCATAGCACATGAGTCTGTTGAGTCAGATGATATCGAATCACGCTCCGTTGATGAATGAATGCCAACGTAGAGAGATTTGGCCTAAATGGAAAGATGCTATCCAGGTTAAGTTGGATTTTCTAACAAAGAGAAAGGTTTTCAAGCCAGTGATGCCAACATCTCCTAACAAAAAATCTATTGACTAATGGGTATTCGTTAGAAAGCGTGATGAGAAAACGAGATAGTAATCTCGCCTTATGGTGCAAGGCTTCTCACAAAACGTCCTAGAATCGACTACAATGAGACATATTCTCTCGTAATGGATGTCATTGTACTCCACTACCTTGTCAGTTTGGTAGTTTCTGAATAACTGAACATGCAGCTTATGAATGTGGTCACTACGTATCTCTATGGGGATCTAGACCACGGAGCGCATTTGCAATGAGGATAAAACGCTCACTAAAGTGACTACTTGATTGGAAAAGGGTTAGGTGAATGCCCTCGCGTCTCTATGACAAGTTCTGGATTTTATCGCGCTTCATGTTGGACATGATCTTCATTAGAAGCCTTTAAAGAGTTGAGGGAAACCACTGAACATTTGAAATCCGAGTTTGAGGAAGGATCTTGGGAGAACACGATCATATCTCGGTTTGGAACTTGAGCATTGTGTTGATGAATGCTTAGGCGTTTTGACAAGGTCAAGCCTTCAAGCACACCCATGATCGTCCATAGTCTTGATCCTGAAAAATGATCCTCTTCGTCCAAAGGATGATGACAAAGATGTGCTAAAGGCAGAAGTGCCCTACGTAAGTACAATATGCGCATTATTGTACTTACGTCAATGCACAAGACATGAATCTCATTTGCAGTGAACTTGTCAGCTAGGTATAGCTTTGCACTAACGATACGCCATTAGACTGGTGTAAAAGATATCTTTCGATACTTGAGATGTACGATTGATATGGGCTTGTTCTATCCCTACAGAGAGATGATAGATTCGGACCCATCACACACCAGGAACGCCGCTAACACTAGCCTGTGTCCTTCATCCCCATCCCAAAATAACATTAGTGTTTTGGAAGGTTTTGCTGATACTAGGTATCTCTCTGACCCACACAAAGGTCATTCCCAAAATGGTTAAGTGTTCACCATGGGTAAAGATCATGATATCTTGGAGGTCTACAGAACAGACCCTAGTCGCTACTTCTTCGAACCATGCAGAGATTATTGCTCTTCACGAAGCAATTTGTGAATGTATATGGATTGGATCCATAATTACGCATGTTCAAAGCAATTGTGGTTTGAAGTCTACCACAGATGAGCCTACGAGCATTTATGAGGATAATGCTGCTTGCTTTAGACAAATGATGCAATGCTACATAAAAAGCGACAACACCAAGCATAATCAGCAACAACAGACTCTCCTCAAGACCAAAGTGAACTAGGTTCGATCTAAGGACTGTGTGGCAGACTTTCTCACCAAGTCATTGCCTAAATTCCACTTTCGAGAAATATGTTGGTAGCATCGTTTGAGGAAGTTATCCGAACTCCCATGACCATAGTCATCAGGGGGAGATGTAGACATTAGGGGGATATGTCTACATGTATGGTCTCGAAACGTGAAGGTTGTGTTGTGCTCTTTTTCCCCTTCGACCGAGGTTATTTTTGTCTCACTGGGTTTTTGTTACTCGGCAAGGTTTTTAATGAGGCAACGAGAGGAGCACCACGTTTGGGTGACACAAGGGGGAGTGTTCAAGTAAATCTAGAATATGTGTCTGGCCCAAACTCTAGGTTACTTGCTCTAGTTGTAATATGATTTATATTAGAGATATTCTCGGAGAATCTTAGTAGATAACCAATCAATGTACGATTATGTTTCCATGTACAGTTCTATCTCTATGCTTGTAATCCCCTATATAAAGAGACCCCTATTATCAATGAAAGCACGACTCAATTCTCTCCTAATTTCAGTTTTCCTTAAATACTTATAAAATTGTATAAATAGTAAGATAAATAAGACAAATTTCTATACATGGTCTCCTCATTTAATACAAGAATAAATTTAGAAATCATCTAATTTAAATTTTCCTTAAATAAATTATAATTAAATGGGGTGGAAAAATCATATAAGTTAGAATTTCGGAATCAATGTCAATTAATATTGTTAAAACATATTGCTTTACTCCCATTTTTTAGTTAATTTTTTTTCTTAAAGTTATGATTAGTCAATTCTTTATCTAATATAAAACATTAAAATGTCACAACCAGAAAACTTTGTAATCGTTAATTTATTTGGCCTCTCCAATGACAACTTCGTAGTTCCGTGACTCTGGAGAAACTAATGATATAGCTTTGGTTGAATGTTTCACTCAAAATTTTATACTTGATCAACTTGGTGTTTGGTGGATGAGAACTTAAATAATATAAAACCTATTCTGAGGCATCTATCTGAACGGAATAATAATCAATACGGCCATTTACAAAAATTCAATATACTAATCATACGAAATAGTAGCCTTAATATAGTCAAATAATATGATTTTTTGTGCTTTAAGGATATTTTAGGTACTTTTTTTTTTAAAGAAGGCAGAGCCAATATATTGATCAAAAGCCAAAATGGCCATTACATAACCTTCCACTGTCATCTAGACAAACAAGAAGATGTGTTAGTACCTACGGTAGTACATAGAACTAGGTCACTCATTTAATATTAAATACATCGAAATGGCAAGAATCCTCCTTCGGTACTACTCCGGAAGATTCACTAGAGGCACGAAAGTGAGTAGGTCCCTAAGAAATTAGGGAATTGTTGAAAGTAAAAACATTACTAACCTAGGGTTCCTTTAACAAAGGAAATAATAGAAAGAAAAGACTAACTAATTAAAGCCCAACTGGCCCAAAAAAACAACAGAACTCTAGGCCCAACAACAGACCTAGCCCAGTTCCACCTCCACCTCCCTGTGCTGAGAACGACGCACGCAAACCCCGAACAACCACCGCCGCCACATCATGCCGCAATTATATTGCCACCGCCCCATTTCAAGGAACACCACCAACCCACGTCAGACCACCTAGAGAACATCAGCGAAGCCGAAAACACCAGATCCGATTCAAGGATCACCGTGCCCCCAAAAATGCCAAACTGCACCATTGGTGATGCTGTGCTGCCGCTGCCCCTTGGACCAGAACCCACGCCTACCCAAGCCACAGAGAGGCTTCAAACTAGAAACAGAGCCAGATCAACTGTTAAACTTTGAGTCACTGCAGATCTTAGAAGCCAGAGAATTGTAAGTCATCGTCACCCATCCGGCAGCCTCGCAACGACAATGAGGCAAGCCTTATACCAATGAGGAGCGCCGCCAGACGGGAAGAGCTCAGCCAACCCTCGACCAAAGCTATGTGAAGGGAATAATAATAAGCTAACACAAGTAATCAATATGGTCATTTACAAAAGGTCAATATGCTAATCATATGAAATAGTAGCCTTAATATAGTCAAATAATATGATTTTTTGTGGTTTAAGGATATTTTAGGTACTTTTTTTTTTTTGAAGGCAGAGCCAATATATTGATAAAAAACTTGAATGTCCATTACATACCCTTCCGCTGTCATCTAAACAGACAAGAAGATGTGTTAGTACCCATGGTGGTACATAAAACTAGTTCACTCATTTGACATTAAATACATCGAAATAGCAAAAATCCTCATTCAGTACTACTTCGGAAGATTCGCTAGAGGCACGAAAGTGCGTAGGTCCCTAAGAAATTAGGGAATTATTGAAAGTAAAAACATTACTAACTTTGAGTCACTACATATCTTAGAAGCTAGAGAACAATAAGTCACCGTCACCCATCCGATAGCCTCACATCGACGACGAGGCAAGCCCTATACCAACGAGGAGCGCCGCAGGATGGGAAGAGCTCGGCTAACCCCCGACCAAAGTTATGCGCGTGCGGCGCATTCTAGTCTTCTTTTCAAAAAACCCTACGAAAATTGACATACTGATATTTGATGTATTTTGGGTTGTGTATTTAGTAAAATATTAAAATGAAAAATTAAATGGATGGTGTATTAAGTACGGAGTGTGTATTAAGTAGTTATAGGTGTGTATTTAAAACTTCCCAAAGAGAAAAATGAACAAAAGAATATATATAATCATATTCTGATATTATATGAATTTTTCACAATATATTTTCAAAATATGTAGGAACCCAACAAAGTTTGAATTCATATACATATGTTATGCAAATCTATAGATCGAATATACATGCAAATCTATTAACTGAATTACATGAAATTTTTTCTATTCTTGATTAAAATCCATTGTACGTTTAAATCTAAACATGAGTATAATGAAAAAAAATCAATATATATATATATTGATTTTTTTTAAGAAGAAGACCAAAATAATTTACAGACATTAGATTTTAAAAGAATGAGATTGTTTTCTTTATCAAGAACTATAAGTCATGATTTAACAAATATGTGATGTATGTAGATGACATGGCAAGACAACTAATTTTTTTTTTTTTTTCAAATAAACAACTCAAATACAACAACTAGCTAGTCTATTATGAGTTGAACTCATGACCTCCCACTTACAAATGAGAGACTTATGCCACTAGACCAAATGATATTGGGCACCTAAAATTGAGATCATAAATTTTAGACTTATTGAGGCCACAATCACTTTTCAATTTTTAATGTAACAATAGGAAGCAAAAACGGTACAAGAATTGTAATTGAGAAAATGCAGCATGGTATCCAAAGGCCATGTCATTGTTTCCACCAATAATGGCATATGGTCTGACAACCTACTCACCTCCTTCTCTGCCGAATCCCAATCATAACTTTTTCCTTTCCAGGGACACAGCAGATGCAGATCGTGGTACTTTTTAGACAACTAGCACAGTTTGATCTCTTGTGAGGGCTTTCATTGCTTCCGTCTATGTTTAATCTCTTGCGCTTGGCTTCTGATTGCTGATGGCTATTTTCGTTAGCAGATTTGCAGTTGCATGCTGATGACGTGTACTTCACTCTCGAGAATTCTTCCGCTGGAGGAGTTCAGGTTCAACAGCGCGACGCGTCCAAGGTATGCTCTTTCTGGGTTTTGATATTTGTTTATTCGATTGAGTATCGGAAATCGGTTTATTGTTCTAGACACATTTAAGCATTTGTTATAGTTGGAATGACAGTAGGAAACAAATGTGGAATTCAATTCTGTTATATTTGAAGAATTGACATTTTTTTTTTTTTTTGGGGTTTCCGGTAATGTTTAGGAATAGCTGGTTGATTTCAAGTTGTAAACTTTTTGGAATTGGATAATGCACCTAATGGTGATGGATAATAAAATGGATTCTGGAATCCAATATCCTATGTCAAACTAGTGAATTGATTTATGAATTGAATTGAACTAATGAATTCTTGTCAATAGATGTGATGACTTTTATCTTTCGGATTCTAAATGATTTGTAAAGACTAGGAGTGAAATCAGGGGAGTGGTGGGAGGAATCCCAGCAAAAACTTAAGCATAAAAACTGGGGAGAGTTGCGATATGATTTTTATTTAATGTTCGTGCATGCAGATTCAATCAAAAACAGCTTTTGGTTTTGGATCAAGATATGGAGAATCTGAAATTGATAATAAGCCACCGAGGTCTAAAAATGAAGAGCTGCCTGAGACCTGGTATAATCAGGTTATTGAGAGACATAGGGCTAGCATACCGCATAGGTTTTCATCAGCAGACCGAGAATCAGAGAACCGTACTCCAGAGGAGATGTCTGCTTATCTTAAGCTTGCTGTGAAGCATAAGAAAAGGTGTTTAGCATTCAAAGAAGATCAGTATGTGGGATATGGAAATCCCCTCCTAGAAAATGCATCACAGAATCCACATTCTGTTTTAGATGGTAGTAGTTCAATTGATCATGAAGGATCTTTTTTCCCAGAAACAATGTTTACGTCGAACTGTGTTCCTGAATCCTGGTAGTGCACTTCCACCTATGAATAGAGAGCAAGAAGACCAAAAAGTTGAATTTTATGGAGTTCTTGATACGGTACCTCAGGCTTTGACTAGGAGTCCCGTTATGCTTGAGAGGCTTGGTATAAGACCTGAATACCTTAGCATGGATCAAGGAGGAAGCTTACATCGTGGAAAGAATGGGTCTGCAGGGAACAAAAGTTGTCTTACTCATGAGCAAGCGGCAGTTATCTCAAAAGGTAATAGCCCGGATGCTGACAAATGTGGGATTTGAAGGTTCCTCAGAAGTTCCAATTGAAGTTTTCTCTCAGTTGCTAAGCTGTCATATCTGTAAATTGGGTAGCAGCTTGAAAGTTCTTACTGATAGTTACAGAAAGCAGTGTTCAGCAATTGAACTATTGAAGATGTTCCTTCAAACAGTGGGATATAGGTAAGCTAATAGTAGATTATCTATGAGTGTACTTGTGTAATTTTGAATTTGATCTTACCTGATTTCAGTTTCCGTATAAATTATTGTTGCATGGCCTCAGAATTGCTGATTACATGAACACTTACTAGCTCATGTGGGATAGTTGTATTGGTTGTCACATTTTGCTCACTTGCTCTTGGGGCCAAATTTACTCATTTACTGCTTCGCGACAGAGTAAGGGTTCCAAGAGGGTGTGTGTTGCATTGGAACTAATGTCTAGGAGAGTGAATTAAACAAACCTGTATTATCTTACAAGCTGTCCTTAAATTTCATAAGGTCAATTTAAAAATTACTAGTCTGTGAGCCTCACAGAGATAATTTTTGGATATTAGGTTTTGACTTCCAATTGTATACCTTTCACTTCCATAACATTATACAGTGGTTGTGCCTGTGAGTTCTTTTCTAGTTAGGAAGATCTAATATAATGCAAGTTTCTAAGCATCCACCTCTTCACTTTTTTTCTTTTTTACCATATTACCAGTAATTTTGGCCCTCTAGCTGATCAAGTCAAGGATGGCTCCAGGAATTTCCATCAACAAAGTCAGCAGCAAATTCATGGAATGCAGTCACAGTTGCAGCCACAGCACCAGAACCCTATTCGACTACCCCAACAAGTATTTCTCCCTTCAATTAATTGATAACATTTTTATAGTAATTCTTGTAGATCCACGGATGGTTGATGGTTATTTTTGGGACTGTATTACATATCTATTACATATCTCCTCATACAGTTTCACAAATTTCTACCGAAGTTTGTAGAGTCTAGGCACTTTATAGTTTCCAAAAGCTGACCTTTGCACACTATATTAGTATGACATGATTACTAATGCTTCTTTTATTACATTGTCTGGTGAATCCATAGATATCGAGACAAATGCATCCACAGATGCAGCAAATTGCCCAATCCAAGAATGTGCCGCTTCAGCAACAGCAGCAGATAGAAAGAATGCGCAGATGTCAACCATCTACTCCTCGTGCTGGTATGGACATGGTACAGGACAGACCAATGGTCCAGGTTAAGATTGAAGCTCCATCAGAGTTACCCATGGATGGTAATGCCTTCAACAGTTTCAACAACAGACATCCACAATTGCAGTTCAGGCAGCAGCAAATTCCTGCATGATAGTTTGATAATTTGACAGTTTGTAGGTACAAGTGTTGAACTTATTAATTGAATTTAAGGCGGTGCACGGGCCGTGCGTAACATGATTTTCAAATATATTTTTTGTGGGTAGATATTTCAAAAATTAAAAATTTTGTAGAAATATATGAAAAATTTTGAAAAACTCCTGACGGAAATAGTATAACATATGAATTTCATTTTGATATACTTTAAAATTATGAAAATTTAGCCGGAAATTTCGATAATTTCAGAGAAATTTGAAACTTGATTTAGACAGATGCTTCACGTGGTGTTCATGTGTTTCACGTAGTTTAGTATTCATCACTCGATCGTTATTGGAGCGCTTCAGACGGATGCTTTTCTGGACACACCTAACAAGATGATTGAGCAAATGCGCACTATCAACTTGGTGCTGCGTCAGAATTCAGATCTACCACTGCATCAAATAAATGTGTCGACTAAAGGAATATTATAATATCTGACCATCAATAAGTTGACTGTTAGGTCTATAGTCACTGACCGTTAGGTCATCAACTGCAACAAGAACATTGACTGTTGGAAAATTACGGGAGAGAAGGAGCTCGGAATGTCTCCTAATGCTGCCTGTATCACTATAATCCCAAATTTGAGGAAACAGTTAACTATCAGACTTAAAAATTTAAGCTCTAAAATCTTGTTTAGAAAGAAAAACTAAATCTCTCAAGCGGGCTCCAGAATCAGATCGTGGTATTTTTTTGTTTCGGTTTTTGGTAAATAAAAGTAAACCTCCGTGCTACAATAGTTAGCTAGGTTGACTAATAATGAACCTTGATTTTCTTCCCCTGTGGTTTAGTACTTTAGTAGTGTCACAGCCAAGTCTAAGCTAATAAGATGAAGATTTGGGAATGAGATTACTATTACTAGTGAAGCTAGCGAACTGGTTTCCTCATACTAAGCAGAAGAATGGAGTCCATCACTGTCCCCCCCACCATGGCCAACAATAACAAAGACAGTAAGCTTCATATAGCCATGTTCCCATGGCTAGCCTTTGGCCACATGATCCCATATCTCGAACTCGCCAAGCTGATCGCCGGAAAAGGCCACAAAATCTCATTCATCTCCACCCCACGAAACATTTATCGCCTCCCCCCTCTCCCGCCAAACCTCTCCACCCTAATCACCTTCGTGAAGCTTCCACTGCCTGAGAATCCGAACCTTCCAGAAGGTGCCGAGGCCACCGCGGACTTACCCGAAGACCAAGTCCCGTATCTCAAGATAGCCTACGACTTTCTTCAAGAACCGATCACCCAATTCCTCAAGACTTCAAAACCGGATTGGCTACTCTTCGACTTCGCCCCTTACTGGGTACCGGAGTTAGCCCAAACTCTCGGGATACCGACCGCCTTCTTCAGCATTATGATCGCCGCCGTTTTGTCCTTCGTCGGGCCCACCTCGCCGGGAATACCTCCTGATGACCGTAAGTTACCGGAGGATTACGTAGTCCCGCCCAAGTGGGTGCCATTTTCGGCCACCGTGTGCTGGAGGTTGTTTGAGGTGCTTCGGCTCTTTAGAGAAATAACCGGAGACGAAACAAACGTCCCGGTCGTGTATCGGTACATGAAAACACTGCGAGGCTGTGACGTGATTGCGGTGAGAAGTTGTGCCGAGTTTGAACCGGAATGGTTGGGTCTTCTGGAAGTTACTCACGGAAAACCTGTTCTACCGGTCGGTGTACTCTCCATTACGCCAAACACCGACGACGACAATGAAACGTGGCGGTCGATAAAGGACTGGTTGGACCGGCAGAGCAAAAACACTGTGGTGTACGTGGCTTTCGGAACTGAAGCAATGCCAAGTCAAGAGGAAGCGACGGAAATAGCCCTAGGTTTGGAGAAGTCCGGTTTGCCCTTCTTTTGGGTGCTGAGGACCAAACACGGCGAGGAAGCGGTAAAGTTGCCGGAGGGTTTCGAAGAGAGAAATGAAGGGCGGGGAGTGGTGTGCAGGAGTTGGGCCCCACAGGTGAAGATACTGGCTCACGACTCGGTGGGCGTGTTTCTGAGTCACTCGGGTTGGAGTTCGGTGGTGGAGGCATTGACCTTTGGAAGACCGCTGGTGTTGTTACCCATGTCGAATGACCAGGGGCTGAATGCGAGGTATTTCGGGGAGAAGAAGGTCGGATTTGAGTTGCCGAGGGACGAGCAAGACGGGTCGTTTACGAGTGAGGCGGTGGCGGAGTCGCTGAGGATGGTGATGGAGAAGGAGGAGGGAAGGGTTTACAGGGATAAGGCCAAGGAGTTGAAGCCGTTGTTTGGAGACAGGGAGAGGCAAAATGTGTATGTGGATAAGTTTTTGGAGTACCTTACAACCCACAGAGGATGTAGAACGACATGAAGGGCACGTTATTGCATGATTCAAACCCATGCAATGGTCACGTACTTCTTTGATCTCTTTTAATTCTGAGATTTCTATGTTTCTTTTTGGATTTGAACTTGTTTTTCACTATTGTTGTCTGAGATTTTGTTGTTGTTGTTAAATGTTAACTATTAAGCAGATGAGTGTGGAAATGGCAATAATTGAGTTCATGGGATACTTCGTTCTTTCGTTCTTGGATTGTATGCCAAATTTTTGCAGATCAACTGTTTCCCTTTTGCTTATACTTCTTTGATCGATATACGGTCTCATATCGAGTCAAACACTTTACATCTGTTGTTTTTCTGGTTTGTGGCCCTGGGTATGTTTACTTCCCTAATGTGGTGAAGAGGATACAAGTGATAGTTTAGGCGCTCTATGGGAGAGTTCAAAAAACAAAATTCTAAAGCAACAGTCATGAATCTACTTTGTAATTTAATATTCATGAAGTATGACAACTCTAAAACAAACAAACAATAACTGAAAAATCCCAGATTAGGATCTGTTCACGGTTACAGCTTCGGGTTTTGGTTGGTTTTCCATGACCTCAACTAGTTCTCTAGGTTTAAAATTAAAACTTGGTTCACAGAGTTGAAGAATTTGGTGGAATTTTGAGAATTCGCGTTGCCGCTATTCACAAATTAGCTGATTAATCTGCCTTTCGATACCAAGTACAAAACAATATTGAGAAATTGAAGCTTTATGGATTTTGGGTGGCATTTCGGTTTGGGTTTTCATCGAGGAAATCTTGTTGGAAGAGGTTGGGTATAGAATATAGTGGGACTTCTGGATAATTTGCAATACTCAAATTAAATCCCAAAACTAAGATTTATGGTATGTTTATGCGAATTGGTTTGTTGAGAGAAGGAAGAGATTATGCTTGGGTGTGGAGCCTGGCAGCACCATCTCCGACCTCACCAAATCAAGGAAGATCGTCCTCCTCAATGACCATGCAGAATCTGTTGTATGTCGCCTGTTCTTAAAGATTTTGGGATAGAAAGCAACAACACCACCAGCATGGTCGGTCCGACTGTGGAAGATAATCAACGATGAAGCATTAAGATTCAGAAATTGAGTTGGGAATATGAACGCCCGATGAAAACCCATAGCAAATCTGAAGTCTGATCGAAATTTGGAGGCCATTTGATCACCCAAGCAATCCTTTTTTGCCTATGCAGAAGCTTGAAGTGAAGAGGGTGAGACAGAGAAATTGGGAAAGGAAGAGGATGTAGGGGAAGGTGATTCGATGGATCGGGGAAGAAGGAATCAAAGGTTTCGTGGTTCTCTCTAACTTTCAACTCAAGATCGGTATTATTTTTTTTTGAAATAAAACAAGATCGGTATTATAAAAATGATGAGAGAGGGAGTTGGGGTCGTGATGGTTAGAGAGTTTCTATTGAGACCTCCAAATTTGCTTATTTGACCCCTTATACTCTTTACACCTCTTTTGCGCTTTTAAATACAAATATTTGCTCACTAAACCTCCTTTTGAATTCCTCAAATAACCTTAGTTATATTATTCACATACAAAAAAATAAAATACTCATTATACCTCAATTCACTAACTACACCTCCATTCCTTTTTTTGTTTTTTGGCATGCAAACCTAAAAAATGCCCAAAATAAATTTCTAGAACTTTAAATCATGAATCAAACGGTCATAACACAGAAATTGATGAAGCAGTCATAAATCAACGGTTAGACATGATTCCTATGTTTCTAACCCTTATAAAAAATGAAAGGTTATTCAAAAATAAAAATGAAAGGTTACAAAAATTGATATAAAAAAAATAAAAATAAAAAATAACACGCAACTCATGAAGGTAGAAAAAAAAAAAAAATTAAAAACCACCGTCTCCCACCCAAAGTTCATCCTCCAACCAAACCTTAAACGAAGTCTAGACTAGGAACTCAATAAAAGTTTTGAAACAATTTCTTAGTCTTTAATTTGTGTTAAAACTAGGTAGAGAAGTTTGTAAATAAAATATGAGAGTTTCTATTGGAACCTCCAAATCTGCTCACTTGACCTCACTCTATTATGAATTATTAAATGACATATATAACCTACTATAAAATGACTATTAAGGACAATAATTATACCAAAAAAATGGTTATATTTATTTTCTCTAGACTTTCCAATTCAATAATATTAGATTGCATTCTTTATTATTTTCCCTATCTATTTTCATTTTTCAATTTCACTACATACTCATTAAAGCATTTATATATATATATATATATATATATATATATATATATATATATATATATATATATATATTAAGAAATAAAACTATGATTAAGATAACAAAATAAATAGTATTATGCCCTAAATCTAAATCTATCCATTATATTTGTAAAAAGAAGAAGAAGAAAAAAAAGAGCTAGCAAATAAAAATAAATAAATAAATATTTAAATAATTAATCATGAGGTACAGAAAATAGAGAAACATTAAGAAAAAATGATTAATCTTTTTTTTTTAAACAGCTAAAAAAGAAAAAGTAAATTAAAAAAAATCACATAATAGTTCATGTTATTTTTTATTTATTAATTTTTAAAACTCAATACCTTGTGTTTGATTTATTGGATAAGAGATTTATGTTGTCTGATTAAGGAATGGAGATGTAATTAAGATTTATAGAGTAATTAAATCATTGAAATGACTAAGTTTTTTATTATAAAGATCTTAGTTTGTTTGTAAATTAATTATATGAGTGAGGTTATTTGAGGAACTTTAGTGAGGTTTAATGAGTAAATTTAGTATTTGAAATTTTGATAGGAGGTGTAAAAAGCATAGAGGTCAAGTAAGTAAATTTGGAGGTTCCAATAGAAAAACAATATATACTAGTTGATTATAATTCATTGTCTATAATTGTCATTTTATAAGAGGATATATATGTAATTCATTAATTCAAAAGATATAGAGGTCAAATGAGCGAATTTGGAGGTCCCAATAGAAATCCTCTTTCAAATGTGGATGAGATGAAAGGGTGAGAAGAGAGAGAGAGATGAGGCTGCTGTATTTTATTAAGAAAATAATAAAATATTAAAATATAGTTAATTAATGTATTATTTTTAATTTTTTATAACAATTAACTATAGTTAACTTAAAGAGTTAACCAGGGTTGTGTTGAAAAAGTGAAAAACACGTGGCAAATTTTTATGGGGTGGTGGTAGTATCACTAGCTATCTTTGGTGAGCAAATTTGAATCCATGACAGGGGGCATCAATGAAGCATAATATCTTAGGTGTCATGCCATATAAGTAAATATAAATTTTATTTTTAATTCCACATAATATATCTTGTCACATCATACTATTGCAACATCAACTTTACAATTTTATATTTCCTTTTAGATGTTGGGGGTGAATCAGTGACATTAATGAATTTAATTAGGCGACGAAAAAAATATCAGCTATTAATTATGTATTAATTTAAGGAATATGTCTACAAATTTTTTGACCAATATTTTTCTTTATTTAATTAGATTATTTCCTATAATTTTTCTTTCCAAATAGCATTAATATATTGAATTAGGAGAAATGTGACAAGTAATAGGCATTCTTTCCACATATTGATTAATTTCATCCAAAAAAATAGCATTAATAATTGAATTTGGAAAATACGTATGTCCAAATTATATTTTTCTCAAAAAAATTCTTAACTCACCCCACCCTTATATATGTCAGTGAGAATTGAACTCTGACCTTTAGGGGGGTGTATTGTATATGGAATTAGTGGAACTTTAAAAGAAATCTATGGAATTTAAAAGTCTGGGTGTATTCAATATAGACTTTTAACAGTCCATGAAAGTCTTGGGGTATTCAATTAGGATTTTTAAAGACTTCATGAATTCCTCCAAAATCTAGGGGTATTCAATTAGGACTTTTAAAAACGAATAAAAGTACAGAGGTATTCAAAATATCATTCATACTTATGGAATTAGAAAATCATGGATAATCATGGACTTTATAGTGTTAATTATACATACCAAACTTCAATAATTTTCCAGCCTCCAGACCAAAGATTTGAAAAAGTCTATCAAAGTTTCCTCTTAAAAAAAAAAAAAAAGTCTATCAAAGTTCTTCTCTTTACGCACGAAGAAGTTGGTCCTTCATCGTCTCTCTTTCTTAATTTTTTGTTTTTTCTCTAATCTTTTATGATATCAACGTTTTTTGATACCCAACTTGTTCATTGTAGTTCTTGAATGTGATTTTTGTTTTGTTTTTTTTTTTTTTTAGTTGTGATACTTCAAACCCTAATAGCAATAAAAATGATTTATGAAATCCTAAAACCCAAATATTGTGGTCTACCCCTAAGACCTTGAATAGTGTTGCTATGACATACTAAACTTTATCTTATTAATTAATTATTCTCATTAATTTGAATTTATACTATGGTTCAAAGAAAGGTTGAACAATTGAATTTCAATTGATTGATTATATATCAAGACATTGACCAATATTTGCTACAATATATGTTAATCGGCGAAAACAAAATTGATGAGAATAATTAACCATAAACATCAAATGATCTATATTGCATATTTATGTTGTTGGAATATTAGGAATGAGAACAAACTCGCTAGACAGACTAACGATCATTCATTTGAGTCAATTTCTATTAGAAGATACTTGAGCATTGAAGAGACAACGAGTTATTATGTTGTTTTGTGTTTGGACTGCATTTGTTTTGTTTTTTTTGTTTTTATATTTTGTACATGTTAGGAAATCTGTAGAAGTCATTCATAATAAAGTATATAGATTTTCATGAATCAATAAAAGTCTGTTGCTAAAATCAATAGTTTTAAGAAATCCATAGCAGTCTATCAACTTTTTAAAGAGTCTGTGGACTTTTCAAAAAGTCTGTCATTTAAAAAAAGTCTGCACAAATCCAAATACAATACACCCCCCTTAGAATGTTGGAATTATAACTTACCAACAGGTCACAGTTCATCGGCTCACGAATGTCCAAATTAAGAGGTAAGAAAATATTTCATGTTAATAGCAGCCATTAATATCATCTACAATCTAAATATAAGGGGAAAAAATTATAAAATCAAATCTAACGTTTAAACTCTTGCCACAAAAAGAGAAAGGAAATTTTAAATACACAACCCTAAACTACTTAATACACATCCCTAATATTTTCAATTTCAATCAGATTTTATAGGCAGGTTAAATGACCACAACAGACGTCTACGTACGTATTAGAAGAAGAAAAAAGTCATATTTTCCTTATATAATTGTATATAGTAAGAGCAACTCCAACAGATTCCCAAAGTTATGTGCGAGACCTCTCTCCACTTAGGGTTTTGAGTCTAGCAGCGGCGCCACCATCCCGGCTGATGTCCGTCTTGCCTAGCGACGTTCGACGTCGGGATTTTGGTTTGGAGGACTGCGTCTCCCTAGGCAAGAAGAAGTCTGCTTTGAAATCAATTTCGGGTTCAGGCAAATCGATCTCTTCCTGGGTCGGGTCCTTTGCAGGTTTCCAGTGCAGAGGAATCGGGTCTCGGATCAGGTCTTTATCACCACCGGCACCATTTCGTTTTAGTGGGGCAGCTACTTGGTCTGCAAAGAGGAGGCACCTTCGAGTCGGAAGGCAAGGCGTGCATCTCTGGTGATCAAGGAAGCATCAAGGTCGACGCGTGTCGGTCCTTTGCCGGATTGATGGGGTGGTGGAACGGCAGGCCGCCGGAGGGATGGATGGCGGTAGAGGAAGCCTGGCCAATGGAGGCTAGGGCTGCTGTTGTCTCTGCTCGGGTATGGGCTTGGGCTTTTGGGCCTGGACTTGAATTTGGGTTGATGGGTTCTTCTCCATCTGCTCGGATTCGGGCTTGGTTTTTGAAGCTTGGGCTAGAGCTAAAGCTTGGGCTGGTTGAGTTTGTTGCAGTTGCTTCGGATAAGAAGAGCAAGACCAACCTGTTCCCGAGGTTGTTGGCTCCTGAAGAGGCCGAGGATGGTGCTGGTTCCAACCCAAAAGGGAAGGAGCTAGCAGTTTTCTAGGTCTCTGCTGTTAGACATCTGGTTACAAGCCTTCTAAAGTTGGAGTAATCTCTATGAGCTTTTTCTAAGATGTTTCTAGTTGTATTTGTACCACAATCGCGTGCTGACAGATTAGACTAGATGAATGAATTTTCCTTAGAATAGCGAGGTTGTCTTGCTTGCTTAGGCTTGCTATCCAGCGAGCGTCCCCTAGACTTTAATGAGTTGGGCGTTGACCAACCTTGTAGGCGTTGACTAGCCTTGCTCAGCGTTGACCAAACATTGACCGGCCCCGATGGGCGTTGACCAAGCACGTTCAGCGTTGACCGGACCTGATGGGCGTTGACCAACCTTGACTCGACGCCTACGGGTCGAAGTTCATGGTACGTGACGAAGCCTTTGTGTTGGCTTCCCACAGACGGCCCCAAATGTTAACGTTTGTGATCCGAGGGACCTCTAGTTAGCATATAGAATGAGAGAGAAAGAGAGCGAGACACAAGAAATATAGTGGTTCGTTTCCCGCCTTAGCGGGAAACTACGTCCACTTGAATGTTTAACTAGTGTGTTTGGGCCTTGCGGCCCAAGAGGATTACAAAGTGTGTAATGGGATGTTGGATAAGTGGGAGGAGGCATTCCTTTTATAGGTGAAAGAAGCCATCTCCTTTACATTTTCTCAGATGTGGGATGTAATAATCACTATTCTAGTGTAGAAAACCATATTGTGAGGGCAACTTGGCAAGGTCGGGAAGGTGGCTTCCCGGCGACGTATTTGCCACTTCCGGGTACCGTACCGTAGCTTGAACATAGGGCTACAAGATGCAAGTAGCGGTTGGGCCTCACCATGGCTTGTGGGTGTCCCAAAGAGGGTGTTACTTATGCTTGGTGATGTAGCAAAGTAGCTTGCTAGTAGAGGTATCTACAGAAACAACTACACCGTTGTAGCATGCAGAATTCTTACAACAGAGGAAACATAATTATGTTGTGTGATTAAATTGGTGAACTTGTCTTGGGAGGAAATTTTGAGTTCAGTGATGGCGGGATATCTGCCGCTAAATTTTGTGTCATTTAGACAACAGAACATGCATAATTGTGTTGTGTGATAGAACTCTGAAGAAAAAGTCATCAATTTGGTAGCATTCCCACAACAGAACTTCATTAACACCATTGTACAATAGAGTTCACGTTATCAGACGATGGTAAACTTTTAATCTCTTGTCTGATGGGTGTTGTGCGATGCAGTTTTTGTAGTAGTGGTAATGAACTTCTTTAACAGTTGTAGGTTTAAGTGTTTAACTTATTAGTTGAATTAATACTTGCATGACTGATACATTAGCTAGAAATGAACATTCGCATAAAGATGATCTAGTCTTGCTTTATACTTTGACACTTTGTATACGACTACATAGGTTGAAGTTCCTTTTATCTTTTCTTTGCAAAATTCCTATTTCATCCATTAATTATTAAGTATTATGGTTTAAGAATCTGTGAACATTTTGTCATGAGGTTGAATAATTGGAGAGGTTCAAACAGAAGCTTCACGTTGTGTTTCACAAGTAATTTAATATTCAACACGCAAGCATTAGTGGAGACTGGAGAGGTTTAGACAGATGCTTTTCTGGACATACCTAACAAGATCATGGAGCAATGTACTGATCAAATAGGCACTGTCAACTTGGTCGCTAGCGTCAGAATTTAGATCTAGCTACCATCTATAGAGACAAGAGTTAGGTATTGTCCGATTACCTACTATTCCCCGCTTACGTTCGATTTCTCCTTACTGAGACAAGATCTAGCGTCAGAATTTAGATCTACTATTCCCCGCTTACGTTCGATTTCTCCTTACTGAGACAAGATCTAGCGTCAGAATTTAGATCTACTATTCCCCGCTTACGTTCGATTTCTCCTTACTGAGACAAGATCTAGCGTCAGAATTTAGATCTACTATTCCCCGCTTACGTTCGATTTCTCCTTACTGATTTCTCTAGAGACAAGAGTTAGTCTCTGCCATAAGTAGGACTATCATTTGGTTTGGTAAATACTGAATCGACCGAATAACAATCGATGTTTTAGGGTTGGTAAACTGGCTTTTTTGGTAATTGAAAATTAACGAAAAAGTTTGTAGTTTTGATAAATATCTTCTAGTTTTTAATACACACACGTTTATTAAGAAATATAAGCAAAATATTTTTATAATAGTATTAACATTATAACTATTACTAGATTAATAGTACATATATATTTTAATGATAAGTCATATTATTGAATATATCGGTAAAAGATCTTGAGATCACTAGTTTTATTGAAAATGGATAAAACTCTATGTCATATGTGCAAAGAAGATTGAAAAATAAGTATAGATGAACACAAAATTTACAATAATTTATAAAATTGAAAAGAAAAAAAAAGCTAGTATGATTCTATCTAATTCATATTCTAAAGAAATACTTATTGTCAAGTTATTAATATCGAAAATTGTAATATCGAATTTGATAGAAATGATTAAATACAATTTTGATTTTGAAGTTAGTAATGTCTATAACTAATTCAAGCCGACTGACAACTCTAGCCATAAACTTCAAATGTTTGTATTGTCTGAAGGTTATAGTCTAGAGTCTCTAACCATCAATCAGTTTTGTAGTCTTAGATATTTGACTGTTAGGTAATCAACTGCCACAAGAACATAGACTATTGGGAAATTGACGGTGACAAGGAGCTTAATTAGAATGTCACCCAATGCCCAGAGTATAACTACAGTCCCACATTTGAGGAAACAAGTTAACTCTCAAACTTGAAATTTGAGCTCTAAAATGCATGTACATAAGAAAACTAAATCTCTCCATCTGAAAACAAAAGGCTGATTAATAGAAGCAGGAATGTAACACCAAGTAGTTGACAGAAGAAGGAATGTAACAAGAGGAAGCTAATGTATCTTACACAGGAAAAGAAATCTAGCACACATTAAGAAATTTGAGAAAATGCAGCAAAGGTACTACGTACCAAGTCATTATGTTGACCAATAATGGCATACGGTGTAAGGTCCTACTCACCTCTATTATTGTCTATTATCAATCTCTGGCAAATCCCAATCATAAATTTTTCCTTCCAGGGAGCACCAGAATCAGATCGTGGTTTTTTTTTTTTTTTTTGGGGGGTAAATAGTCTAATTTGGTACTGATCAAAGTCTAGAGCTACAGTATAGTTAAGTTGACGGACTTTGCTTTTCTTCCCCTGTGGTTTAGTAGTGTCAGATCCCAAGTCTAAGCTAATAAGACGGATATTTGGGAATATGATTAGCAGTGTCGCATCCATAAAGACTACACAACTATATAATCCAAGCAAGGGACCTGGTTTTCTGCATACTGAGTAGAAGAAAGCCATGGAGTCCATCAATGTCCACCCCACCATGCCCAACAATAACAAGGACATTAAGCTACACATAGCCATGTTCCCATGGCTAGCCTTTGGCCACATGATCCCATACCTCGAACTCGCCAAGTTGATCGCCGGAAAAGGCCACAAAATCTCATTCATCTCCACCCCAAGAAACATCGACCGCCTCCCGCCTCTCCCGCCAAAACTCTCCGCCCTAATCACCTTTGTGAAGCTTCCACTGCCCCAGAATCCGAACCTTCCAAAAGGTGCCGAGGCCACCGCGGACTTGCCCGAAGACCAGGTCCCCCATCTCAAGAATGCCTACGATTGTCTGGCCCAACCGATCTCCCAATTCCTCAAATCTACCAACCCCGATTGGCTTCTCTTTGACTTCGCGCCTTACTGGGTGCCGGAAATAGCCCAAACTCTCGGGATCCCGACCGCCTTCTTCAGCATTGTGATCGCCGCCGCAGTGACCTTCCTAGGGCCCACCTCGCCTGAAATACCTGCTGATGACCGTAAGTTACCAGAGGATTACGTAGTCCCGCCCAAGTGGGTGCCATTCCCGGCCACCGTGGCGTTGCGATTTTTTGAGGTGCTTCGGCTCTATAAAGCAATATCCGGAGACGAAACAAACGTCTCGGTCGTGTATCGGTTCATGGAGACACTGCGAGGCTGCGACTTGATCGCTGTAAGAAGCTGTGCAGAGTTCGAATCGGAATGGTTGAGCCTTCTACAAGTCATACACGGAAAACCTGTTCTGCCGGTTGGTGTACTCTCCACTACGCCGAAAGCCGACGACGAAAATGAAACGTGGCGGTCAATAAAGGACTGGTTGGACCGGCAGAGCAAAAACACGGTGGTGTACGTGGCTTTCGGAACGGAAGCAATGCCGAGTCAAGAGGAAGCAACGGAAATAGCCCTAGGTTTGGAGAAGTCCGGTTTGCCCTTCTTTTGGGTGCTGAGAACCAAACACGGCGATGATGCGGTAAAGTTGCCGGAGGGTTTCGAAGAGAGAAATGTAGGGAGGGGAGTGGTGTGCAGGAGTTGGGCCCCACAGCTGAAGATACTGGCTCACGACTCGGTGGGCGTGTTTCTGAGTCATTCGGGTTGGAGCTCAGTTGTGGAGGCGTTGACTTTTGGTAGACCGCTGGTGTTGTTACCCATGTCGAATGACCAGGGGCTGAATGCGAGGTATTTCGGGGAGAAAAAGGTCGGATTTGAGTTGCCGAGGGACGAGCAAGACGGGTCGTTTACGAGTGAGGCGGTGGCGGAGTCGCTGAGGATGGTGATGGAGAAGGAGGAGGGGAGGGTTTACAGGGACAAGGCCCAGGAGTTGAAGCCGTTGTTTGGAGACAGGGAGAGGCAAAATGTGTACGTGGATAAGTTTTTGGAGTACCTTACAACCCACAGAGGATGTAAAACGACATGAAGGGCACGTTAATGCATGATTCAAACCCATGCAATGGTCACGTACTTCTTTGATCTCTTTTAATTCTGGGATTTCTATGTTTCTTTTTGGATTTGAACCTGTTTTTCACTATTGTTGTGTGAGATTTTGTTGTTGTTGTTAAATGTTAACCATTAAGCAGATGAGTGTGGAAATACCAATAATTAAGTTCATGGGATACTATTCATTCTTTCGTTCTTGGATTGTATGCCAAATTTTTGCAGATAAACTGTTTTCCTTTGCTTATACTTCTTTGATCGATATACGGTCTTATATCGAGTCAAACACTTCACATTTGTTGTTTTGGTCCTGGGTATGTTTACTTCCCTAGTGTGGTGAAGAGGATACAAGTGAGAGTTTAGGCGGCGCTCTAGGGGAGAGTTTTAAAAACAAAATTCCACAGGCAAGACCAATGCAAAGGTTGAGACGTACAGTTGGTATATTGTAGCGGACTAGCGGGTAGGACCGTAGGATAGGGATCCTGCGTACTAATTTAATAATGTTTGGATTTTCAATTTTTGTGATGAGTTCGAAAAAGACTTTCACGTTCAAAGTTGTATTACCCTCATCCTACTAAAAATTAGCAAATAGATCGATATCATACTGAACACTCCAACTATGTCCAATGAGTTCAACATTTTTCAACTCACTCCAACATTAAGTTATGTCCTGAATTGCCTCATTTATGATGAGGGTGGCGTCTTTATATAATGGTGATGGATGCCCTATTATACAAGGGGGCTAGCTATGGAATACTTATTATAAGTATGTCATCACATCTAGTCATACGGTGAAGAGCTCTTTATAGATGTATAGCTCCTTTATACATCCATACATTAATTTGGTATCGTCATAAATATTCCATCTAAATTAGACCACGTCAATATCGAATATCTAGGAAGCCGGTTGTAACAAATATGAAATAATTTTCTTAGAGCTTTCAAAGTGGGTTTTACCTACTATTGCACTAATCAGTGTGAACCTAATACAATTTACTATCAATTTTAGGAATTATAATTTTTTTAGTAAATTTTAGGAATTATAATATTCAATTCTAATTAAAATATATTTATATCTAGCAAAAATTCTCAATTTATTGAAAAATAAAAGTGATATACGAAACAAAAACATAGATCTCTCGATCCAATACACAGAAGAATAGAGAGATCAAACAAAAGAACAAAATCTAGTATGAAGATTAAACCTGTGCAATAAGTAGAACTTGTTGACAACATAAGAAAATTCTAAACAATAAAACACAAAAAAAAAAAAAAAAAAAATACATAAACAGAAAGAGAGATTGCAGCCCAGATCCAACTTCAAAACGTCGCGAAAATGCCACCATCCCAGCTGTTAGAATATATTGCAAAAGTCAAATCAGGGATTTCCTTTTTTACCTTTAGGTTATTAGAGTGTTACACATTATTACATGGTTATTAGGTTGTTACACATAGTGTAGGTTGTTACACACAGTGTATGCATGTGCTGCAGCTCTTCTTGACATGTGACTAGAAGATAGTGGTCTCTGTTACTTAGTTGGTTAATTGGGCTTCCTATATATACCTTGACCTATTCTCATTGTAACTAAGCTAGTCAATTACGTTTCATATATACAGAGGGTTTCTCTTTTCTCTCTCTCTTTTCTCTCAGTTTCTTCAAGCTTGCTCTAAGCTTTCATGGTATCACGAGCCAGGTTGCGACCTCGGGTTTGTTCTTCGAGCTCCATCGTGCTCCTTCAGCTTAGCTTCGTGTTCAATTTCACTTTCTCTGTGTTCGATCTTTGGATTTGCTACAGAGATAAGTGCATCCCTCTCTCAAGACTCTATCTTCATGTTCTTGAAATTTACTGAGAAATTTACAGAAATTGATTAGCTTCGAAGCTTTGTTATCATATACATTTTGTTCGATTTTGATTTGGCACAAGATACAATAGTTGATTCATAAGAAATTCTGAGCATTTGATACTTTGAAACCCTAGAATTTTGGGGATTGTAGTTCAGAAGTTCTCTTTGTCATGGTTTGTGGTTTCTTTTAGAATCTAGTTGTTGATCGATGAAAAATTGGTGAAAGAACGAAGTATACTTTGATGTACATCATCTGGAAGAAATGAGCTTTGAAGATTTCTGAGTCTCTTTCAGGTTGCCTTGCATCATGGATACCAATACAATGTTACAAAATTGTCTACTATCCAATTTCTACAATCTCATTACAGTTCAGTTAGATGACTCTAACTATGTAACATGGAAATTTCTGGTAGAGACATTGTTAAAAGGTTGTGGCCTAATGAGATATGTCGATGGATCAGTCCCTTGTCCTTCAGAACGCGTGATTATGGAAGAAAATGGGGTTGCATCTGATATAGAAAAGGAGTACATGAATTGGGTGCAAATTGATTCTGCCATTATGTCGATACTTGCTTCTACTCTATCCAGTGATGCTCTCTGCTTCATTATTGGAAGTAAGTCTTCTAAGGAAATGTGGTGTCGACTTAAGGAGAAATATGTTGATGATTCACGGTATAACATCATGAATCTCAAAAACTCCTTATACAACATCCAAAAAGGCTCAGACTCTATTGATAGGTACTTACTTCGAGTCAAGTCAATATGTGATCAGCTTGCTACAATGGGAGTTTATATGGATGATGAGGACATGGTAGTCTCGATTCTCCATGGTTTGCCCTCAGAGTTTGCTACCATAAAAGCTGTAATAAGAATCAAAACACTAAGCTCCCCTGTTTCAATGAGAGAATTAAGATCTCTTTTGCTCATTGCTGAAGATGAGATTGAACAAACTGTGAAGTCTATCTATGCTCCTGCAAGTATTCCTTTGTCACCTCTGGCTGCTATGGCTGCACAAAATAATCTTGTCAACTCATCTCAGAAAATGCAATATGGGATATCAAATGCAGGAGCACCACCCAATGCATTCTTTCCATCTCCATATGTTGGTAATTGTTTTGTGTCATCTACTTCACATACTACTGCACCTATTATTGGTTTGATGCCCTCATTGTCTATCAGTAATGGTGCAGTTAATGGGGCATTCAATGGTACTCGACAACTACAATCACAAGTACACAATGTTGCATATGGTGATGGTTATTTTCAGCACAATGGAGGTTTTTCACAACAGCAAAGTAGTGGTGGTTTTCAGCAAAACAATGCCCTTCAATCTATTGGTAACCTATCATACAGTGGATCTAAATCTCAAGGTCAAGCTCAACATGATGTCAAGTTTAGTAAAGGCTGCTCAAAATCAAAAGGTGGTGTGTCTCAACACAATGTGAGTTCTTATCATAAGTCAAGAAACTCTAACTCAGGTGATGGATTTTATATGCATATTCTACCAATTCTTGTTCCCCCTGAAAAACCTGTTGCACATGTGAGTATTCCACAACAAAACGATAAAAGTGAGCCAAGTAGTTCTATTATGGGTGCTACTGCTACTACACCAGGAGAGATTTTGGTAGGAACAGGTTTTGAGAAAATGAAGGATGAACTTGGAGTAAATGTCATATTGGCTGCTAAGACAGGAAATGAAGGTACAATGAAACGATATGAAGAACTTGAAGTTTCCTCTATTCTTAACACTACAAATGGTCCTGCTACTATCGATAGTGTGATTAATTCGAGGAAGGGAAATATCAGCAAAGG